>NW_028270178.1:21771264-21933047 GCF_037043375.1 Chiloscyllium plagiosum | reverse complement strand
AGTGTTATTATTATTTTGATTATTGTTATGGTTATTTGTGAGTACCTTTAGGTGAATCGTATGGATATATTTTAAAACCAATTCAATGTGAGACCATAGAGTTACACCATCGAGGGCAGTATCCCGTCAACTTTGCGAGATCTCTGTTCTTCCACCTGGTCCACGGGGCTCAGAACAGTGGAGATTGGGTGGTACAATAGGGTTTTTCACTGATGAATGGCAAGTTGGTTTCGGGTGACTGGTGTGCGATTTAGGATAATTGATATTGTTGTGTTTCTCCGAGGGTCCAATCGGGACAAAAACATCCGGCCATACGGACTGATTGTTAGCTCTGCTGTTGGGATGTTCAGTTGACCTGATGCTCAGGATTCAGGGACTTGTTGAGTTGGATAATATATCTGGGTCACCGGTTGATTCATGTCCATCCGTAGCACACTGCTAAAAGAATATGAATTATAGATGTATATTGTTGAATCCTTTGATTGTCAAAAAGATATATATGTTGTACTGCCTCATTACCCTGGATTGAATGATGTTCTTGGCCCCACAGCATGGCACATCATTGCACCAAGTGTCACACGGGATGTCTGTCCAAATAGTGAATGTGGTTTATAGGTGGGGTGTTTATAGGAGGTCACATATCGATACTGAGTAAAGCCACCCTGTTTCTTAGCTGTTGAAGTTTGAAATTGTGGAGGGGGGTGGAAATGAGTTAGTATCGAAGGGATTCGTTGTTGCCAGCTCACAGTTGGATGTTTATAAATGTTTGCAGTATTGTAAACACTGAGCTGTTCACTCCCACAGCACACTGTAAATGTCAGGGCTGCTACACTAACCCTGCTGGCTGGGAGATATCTGGCACAGTGTGTTTTACATCAGGGGAGTAACACAGTGAATCAAACTCTTTGATGCAATAACGTCCCCTTTCTTCAATTCCAAAATAGTTCACTTGACAGAAAATGTTATTGTTGGAGTGTTGGGTGGAAAAATATCAAATGAGATTCATGTGGCATTCGATAAGACTGTAAGAATGAGAGAACATGACTGCCATAGTGCCACAGGTTAGTGCAGTACAGAAGACTGAGTCAACAGCAATAACAACAACAAAACAGATACTGCTGGGAAAGGTCAGCAGGTCTGGCAGCATCTGTGGAGAGAAATCACAGGAAACGTTTCAGATCCAGAAACAGTATGCAATGGATTGCAAATCGGAAATCTTTGCAGCTGGCTGCATATGTTTGGCGCTCAGTTTATAAAGTGAAATGTCCCAGTAAATATAAACAGATGTGGTAGTTGTTATGAAATTAAAATGGCAGATTAACAACGTTAGTTCAATGAAGTGCCCTGTACAAATATTTTGTTGACCCAAATAATATTTTTGGTACTGATTAATCTTCCAGCAAGGTTAGGACAAGCTCGGGGATGTGGCTACATTAATTTACTACTTGTACGTTATTAATCATGGATTTACAGCTGGACTGTTTCACATCAGTATTTGATTGGAATTGGATGAATAATTGTTGAATCTGCTTTTCATAATCTGCCCACAGTTAAATTTCGAGTGATCGCTGCTCTTCACTTTGAGGTGTGTGTCCTCCTTGGGAGGAGGAAGTGAACCGTTAATCAGTGAAAAATCAATCAGCTTTAAGACAATATATAAAAATAAAAATACCGATGAATGGGAATACAAATGTCTATTTCACCAAATAACTAACTTTACTAACTGCAATATTAAGATTATGGTTGATAATTAAATTGGGGAGAATCACCTCGAATTGACAGACCAGAATTCCGAACATTTAACATGGTGCTTTAATATACCATCCAAGCCTCTTTCTACCAAGTGCTCTAACGCTGAATAAGTATTCCACATTAATGAACTTCATTTGCCATTTCTTTTATTAGTGTAGATATTATTTCCGTATCTACTTCACAAAGTTCTTTATATCTGGATGCGTCTGTGTTCTCTATGTCAATAACATTGCTCACAAGTCCAGTTTCTAACATTAGGAGCATTTCTCTTACTTTAGTGTGATAGTGACAAACGTTCCGACTCGGCCAGGAGCCCAAACTCTGTCACACGTTGCTTGTTTCTTGTACTGTAACCTCTGGCCTTCCGATACAGCCACATGTTGCCTGACCTTTCCAGCTCCACATTCTATCCACTCTGACTTCCAGCATCTGCTGTCCTTACCATCTCCACATGTTAACTCTGTAATGCACCAAACTCAGAACTGTTTACCTTGCATTTACGAAGGATTTATGATCTGTTCCTCAATTACTTATTTTTCCAGTTAACGTTTAATTCCTGAAAAGAAATCTTCAGCTCTTAAACATATTAATTCTGAGCTCATGTTTACAATAAGGAACCCTTGAAAAACTGAACTCAATGAGATTGCAACACTCTTTTGTTTCATCCTGACCTTAGGTGGAATTGGTTAGGGCTTTTGGAGGTCAGTCATCTTAGTCACCATACACCTCTGCTGGCTTCTGCATGGTAGTACTTTGACCCTAAAATCTGCAGCTGCCTCAATGATGCCCTTCCTTTATCATAATTTCAAAATTAGAGATATAGATGTCCCTTGAATTCCAGCATCAACAGATTTCTGTATTTATCAATACCATGGACCAACCATTGACGAGAAAATGACCTGGCCCAGCCACACAAGTGCTGTAGTCACAGTAGTATGTCAGATACTCTGATAACTGTGACAGTAAGCTCCCTGACTGCCTCTATAATCCATGTCCACCATCCAGAAGCACAGGTCAGGGCTGGGATGGAATGATCTCCATGTACTGGCTGAGTGCAGCTCAAATGCAGCATTGAGTGTAACACTCACAGATCTCCACATTGTACAGGACAGACAACTGGTCCTAGTGATTGGCACACAGATCATTCAGTACTCACTCTCTTCACCAATGACACCATGACCAGCAATGAAAATCATCAACATGATCCAAACCAGTGCAAGTCTCATTTGAATAGCACTTTCCATGATCTCTCGGCAGAACAAGGACAGCAGATGCAGAGAAACACCATCACATGCACGTTCTCTTTCAAACTAGATTTAATTCTGACTGGAAAATATTGTCATTCCTTCACTGTTGGTGGGTAAAAAGATTAGATTAGATTTCCTACAGCATGGAAACAGGCCCTTCCGGCCAACAAGTTCACACTCACCCTCTGAAGAGTAATCCACCCAGACGCATTCCCCTAACAATTTAGGATAGCATGACAATTTAGCATGGCCAATTCACCTGACCTGCACATATTTGGATTGTCGGAGGAAAGCCACGCAGACAATGTGCAAACTCCACACAGACAGACGACTGAGGCGGGAATTGAACCCAGGTCGCTGGTGCTGTGAGGCAGCAGGGCAAACCACTGAGCCACCATGCCATCCTGATTCTGCAACTGTACCCCAGAAACACAGTGAGCTTTCCTGTATCTCAGGAAATGTAGATGTTCAAAAAGGTAGATCTCCAATCCCATCAGAAAGGTGAATAGAGCTGGGCAATGAATATTGGCCCAGCTACGAAAGCTCACATTCCAATGGGACATTTAAAAATAACGCCCATTACAACAAGTGCAAGAGGATATTTCTGATCCCGAGAGGTGGCTAATGTCTCGGAGAATGTTTCGTCTGGCAGAGAGAAGGAGAAATGTCTTGGCTGAAAGAGTGGATGTTTGGTACTGAGCGGATAATCCCTATCATAGCTTATTTTACCAAATCCCATAAATTTCCGAATTCTTAATGGTTTCAAAGCCAGGAGACCGATCTTATTGCCTCAGTTTTCTTTGCTAAGTACTGGTCTGTGTGTTAATGTTTCAAACTCCGGTAAACTACGGTGATTTGAGTGGACAATCCCTTGTCTTCAAAACTTGGATCAAATTTGGAGTGGATCATTTCATATCTGTGATAATGGACTCAGTATGGCGATATCCAATCCCAGATAAAGATCTAAAAAGGAAGCAGTTGGCGGCAGTACAGAGTTGGCTGTGCATGTGGAGCTTCATTTACTTTTTTTCATTGAAGGGATGTGAGTGTCGCTGGTTTGGTCAACATTCACCTCCTTTCCCTAATTGCCCAGAGGGCAGGTAACAGTCAATCAGGTTGTCGTGGGTCTGGAGTCACACGGTGGCGAGACGAGGTAAGGATGACAGATTGTCTTCTCTGAAGGACATTAGTGAACGAGATGGTTTTTCTTCCTGACAACTGTCAATTATTTCATTGTCATCATTAGACTCATTAAAATTCCACCATCTGCTATGGGGAATGTTGAACCCAGCTCCGCAGATCATTAGCTAAGTCTATTAATTAACAGTCTCGATATAGTCCCATTAGGACATTATCCTCCAACATCTTTAGTAATGGTGTGAATCCACAAAGATTTAACATTGGCACAGTAGTTCGCATTGCGGCCTCACAGTGCCAAGGACCTGGGTTTGATTCCACCCTTGAGTGATTGTCTGTGTGGAGCTTGCACATTCTCCCCATGTCTGCATGAGCTGCCTCTGGGTGCTCTGGTTTCCCCACACAATCCAAAGGTGAGCATGTTAGATGGGTTGGCTAAGCTAAATTGCCCTATAGCGCCCAGGATATCTGGTTAGGTGAGTTAATCATGATAAAACCACATGCATTGGGTGAGGTCTGGTTAGAATACTCTTCAGAAGTGTGCTGCAGATTCGATGGGCCAAATGACCTCTTTCCGCACGATAGGGTTTCTACGATGTTATCATAGAAACAGACTCTGATGATTGCCATGGAGAATGCTGGTTAGGTGGTGAAGATTCCGAGCCCCAGTGTGTTCTCTGAATCTGAGAGGGGGATCTCTATTCACAAGGAGAGGTGTTTGGGAACATGAGCCTGGACACGAGGCAGGAAGGTTTGCTTAAACTCTGATAAAATGTGTGATTTCTAAACCAGAAAGTTGCTATGAACAATGCAGCATGAATTCAGGTTATATTTGAGTGGGAGCTGTAGTATACAGTGTACAGCCATGTGGGAGAGTCCCTGTCAAATGTTGCAGTGCTCATGGTTTCAGTGGGTATGCAGCTTGTGATATGGTGGTTCGATTCATTGCTGGATACTTCTGTGGTACAGATTGTCAGGATGCTCAATCCTGTCCATGAGGGAGGGACTCAATTCCCTATCAATTGTTCAGCAACAGTCATTCCTGGACAGTGTGGAGTGATTTAATGTCATTCATATAGTGTGGGTATACACTTCAGGGGACACTCTGAGCCATGGAGGCTCCAAAACCAAAGACAGAAATTTTGCAATCAATGTCCATGTTAGGTGCATCCCATTCATTGTTTTATTGATTTGAGGTGTCCTGATGTGGATGTTGTGATCTCAGGGGAATCTCCAGCCAGTCTGAGTAACCTATAAACCAGGTGAAATCAACCACTGCCAACTCCAACAAAAAAAAATCATTCAGCACATGGCTGTGCTTTGTGTGCACAATTTGCTGTTCTCATTCTTCCCCTTCTTTTTAAATTGCAAATGATTCATTTTGAGAGAGCTTGCTGCTATGGTTCAGATTCTTTAAACTTCATATGACATGGAGCAACATTTATCTTTGTGCTATTATTTTCAGTCTAAGCTCAGGCACGGAGAATGTTTGATCAGTAACTTCAAGTCTTTCTCTCTCTCTCTCTTGCAGTTAATCTAGTGGTGATTGTAATCTTAGCTCGGCAGAAGTGTGGTCTTTCTACATGCATCACTCACTATCTGGTGGCCATGGCAGCGTCTGATCTACTGTTCACTATTGTTTATTTCATCTTTCGCCGATTCCCTTACTATTATTATCCACTGTGTTTCCTGGACATCACTCCTGTTTGTACTGTTATCTATGTGCTTCACCTCTTGCTCATTGATTGCTCTGTCTGGTTCACTGTTGCTTTCTCTTTTGACCGATTTGTTGCGATTTGTTTTCATCAGATGAAAGCTAAGTATTGTACAGAGAAAACTGCAAAGCGGGTTGTAGCAACAATCTGCATTTTCTTTTCTTTAAAGAACATTCCCAACTACTTTCGATATATACCTCAAAAGATTATCAACAATGTTCCATGGCACTGTAAAACAAGGCCCAGTTATTATAATGACCGGTGGGAAAGTTTTAAATACTTTGAATATTTTTTAACACCAATGTTACCATTCACTTTTATTTTCTTTCTCAACATTCTGACTGCCAGACACATCTTCGAGGCTGTTAAGATGCGTAAGGGACTGAGGGGTCAGAGAAAAACAGAGAATGATCCAGAGATAGAGAGCAGAAAAGATTCTGTGATTTTACTGTTTGCCATTACCACCAGCTTCATACTTCTGTGGATTCTGTGTGTTTTAAGGTTCTTTCGAGCTGGTGATTCCTTGAATTACGCTAATTATTATCTCTTTGAAGAAGTCGGATATATGCTGCGGAACCTCAGTTGCTGCACAAATGCGCTTATTTATGTGGTGACGCAGAAAAAATTCAGAGACCAGTTAAAGTATGCAGCAAAATATCCAGTTATAAAAATAATTCAATTGGTGAATAAATCCAAGTCACTGACAGACAACAGTAGACACAGCAGATAATGGAATGACGAGTCCACGTGAGGCATGTTCAGAAGGAGAAGGAGGAACACCAACGGGACAACACTCATTTTCTAATGGGCAAGGATGACTCAATCTGAGGGACAAAACAAAAGCGACTGCAGGAACAAAATCAGTGTAAAGTACTGTCAGCAAGGAGCAACAGTCAGTAGAAAGCTGGACAACAAAAGCAAAACTGAAAGAGGAGTTAGACATGCACCAAAGATACAATCATTCAAAGCAATCCGTTCTCAGTAGGTGACACGGACACATAAATCAATGAGCTGGAGGAAAGGATCATTGTTCACTATCGGCCCAGAGTGTAAGACGCAGCGACAGAGTCCTCTCCATTCTTCCTCACTGAATTAACTGATCCACACATCGTGACAAAGGGAGGAAAAAATAAAGAGTGTTATAAGGAGAAAATAATGTCTTGTAAAAACATTCTGTGCCCTTTGATTGTAAGTTTATTTTCAACAGTAATTTACTTCATTTCCATTCAATCCCTGGTATCATTCTGTTTCTTTAATCCTGCCTTTCCATGAACCAGCTGATGGGTTAGTGGGGAATCCAAGGCCAACCAGACGGACTCCTGGACTCTCTCTACCTCTGCACCTTCCTATGACCCAGCTCCCCTTTCGATTTAAGATGCTCCTTCAAATCTGCCTCTTTATATCAGTTACTGTCACCTGACCTAACATCACGTTCGGTGGGTGAACATCAGCTCTGTTTAATTTGTCATGACAAATGTCTTTATAAAATGTCTTTGGGGATTATGTTGAGTTAAAGTGGACAGTGATGGTACTGTCGTGGTGAGTATAATTGCCTTCCAAGCAGATGAACGGGGTTTGATTCCCGGCAATGGCAAGTTATGATTTTAACATTGATCAACCGGAAATCGAAAAGAGAAATTTGATCAAGATGAGAATCCAAACAGCTTTCATTCCAAGACAATATTTTCTCACAACCCATCCTTCCCTCCTTCTAATCCTTCTAATCCCACTAAAAATGACTCTGGCTGTGATCCATCTCTGGGGAAGTCGACCCACAGGAAGAGGGAGCTGGGAGCTGACTGGATGATCTGGGTCTTGGGTGGAATGGGCGTCTATGAGTGACAGACCTGGGGGTATTTCAAATAGGTTCTGGCAACCACTGTCCCTTTCACCATGTGCACTGAGCAGGGAGTGAGTATCTGTGTGTTTCTGTCTGTATCTGTGTGAGGGTGTGGGGTGTGTTTTAATGTCAATCCCAGTTTGATCCTTTAATACTCCCCATTCCCTCCCTGAACCATCTCCTCCTAAAGGAGGCCCCTGGAGCAGGGTATGTCCACAATGGGAAAGAGGGAGTGTGAGAGACCCTCGAGTGAGCTGGGACCAACCAGAATAGAAAGTATCACCACTTTAATCTCATCATGTCTTTCCTTAACTCCTGTTTATCTCTGAGTGATCCTCTTTTCTGTCTACCTCTCATACATTCCACTTCTCTCTCAATCTTTTTTCTTTCTCACACTATCTCTCTCTTTTTACTGATACTCTTTCTTTTTGCCTTTTTCTCTCCTACTTCGTCTTTCGACTTGTGGATATTTTTCCCACTATCTTCCTTTCTTTCTTCTTGTTTCACTTTCTCTCTTTCTTTCCTTCCCTATTTTTGTCTTTCAATCCTGAAACTGCAGCCCTCCAACACCAATTTTGCGCACACCACTTCGGCAAATTTTGCAGTCCCACAAACTTAGCACCCCCCGTCCATTGTCCCTGTCCAATTGCCCTCCCCTTGGGTCTTTCTTCACCCTTGAACTGCCCATTCTGTACTTCCTACATTACACATCCACTGTATATCAGAGACACTCTGTGTCTCCATCCATCCACAATACTCTCCATGCCATGTCCCTGCCCCTGGGGTGGGTGACAAAAGGAGCATATGTAGAGACAAAACTGTCCTTTGACTGCCTGCTGTAATGTCAGAGATTTATTCAGCACATAAACCGACCCTACAGGCCAATCTGTCCACACTAACCATATTCCAAGACTAAGAAGTTCCACCTACCTGTGCTTGGTCCGTATCCTTCCAAACATTTCGTATTCATTAACTTATCCAAATGCACATTTTGAGAAGGCAAATCTTAATGGCGAGGTCCTGGGAGTGTTGCTGATCAAAGACACCTTTGATTTCAGGTTGACAGTTCCTTGAAAATAGAGTCACAGGTAGATAGGATCGTGAAGAATGCATTTGGTATGCTTTCCTTTGTTGGTCAGAGCATTGAGTATAAGAGTTGCAAGGTCATGTTGCAGCTGTACAGGACATTGGTTCGGCCAGTTTTGGAATGCTGCATTCAGTTCTGGTCTCCTTCTTATCGAAAGGATGTTATGAAAACTGAAAGGGTTCAAAAAAGTCCTACAAGGATATTGCCAGTGTTGAAGACATTGAGGCTGAATAGTCTGGGGCTGTTTTCCCTGGAACATTGGAGGCCGAGGAGAGACCTTATAGAGATTTATAAAATCATGTGGCATGGATAGGTTCAAACAAGAGGTGAGAAGGGAAAGATTTAAAAGGGACCAAAAGGGCAACGTTTTCATGCAGAGAATGGTGTGAATATAGAATGAGCTGCCTGAGGAAGCGGTGGAGGCTGGCAAAATTACTGCATTTAAAAGACAAGGAGAAACTGACGACTGCAGATGATGGAGATCAGTGTCGAGAGTGTGGTTCTGGAAAAGTACAGCAGATCATTCCTGATGAAGTCTTATGACCGAAACGTCGATTCTCCTGCTCCTCAGATGCTGCATGACCTGCTGTGCTTTTCCAGTACCACACTCCTGACAACATTTAAAAGGCATCTTTATGGGTAAATGAACTGAAAGGGCTTAGAGGGATATGGGCCAAGTGCTGGCAAATGGGACAAGATTTAGTTAGAATATCTGGTTGGCTTGAACGAGTTGGACGGAAGGGGTTTTCTCTTGCTGTTCATCTCTATGACTCTCTGCCTTTTAAACGTTAGAACTGTACCTGCATACATCACTTTCTCTGGCAGTTCATTCCAGCACGCAAACCACTATCTGTGCAAAAAAAGAGTTGCCCCTTATATCCTTCTTAAATCTTTCTCTTCTCATTTTAAAGTATGCCCCTACTTTTGATAGGGAAAAGACCCTCATCATTTCCCTTATCTATACACCTTACGATTGTATAAACCTCAATAAGGTCATCCCTCCACCTCCAATGTTCCAGTGAGAAACAGTCTAACCTTTCTTGTCTATTTTTAGATCTCAAACCCTCCATTCCCGGCGACTTCTTGATAAATCTTTGTTGGACCCCCTCCAGTTTGATCTTTCCTTAACAGGTCACCAGAATTGCCCACATTAATCCAGCAGAGGCTTCCCCAACACTCTGTAAAACGTCAAGGTTCACATCCCAACTGCTATACTCAATGGTCTGAGCAATGAAGGGAAGAATGCTAAAAGCCTTCTTAACCACCCTGCCTACTCTCTAACGCAAATTTCAAAGAATTATGTACCTGAACCCCGAGGCTTCTCTGCTGTACAACACTGCCACTAATTCCTGTCCTTGTGTGTTTTACTAAAATGCAATCCCTCACACGTTTTCAAATTAAACTCCATCTGATACTCCTCAGTCCATTGAAGCAAATGATCAAGATCTCTTTGCAATCTTTAGTAGCATTCTTCACTGACCACTTCACCAGCCATTTTGGTGCCTTCCGCAAACTAACTAACCATGCTTTCTATATTGTCATCACAATCATTTATATAAATGACAAACAAAAGTGGATCTTGTACCGATCCTGATGGAACACCGCTGGTCACAGACCTCTTGTCCAAAAAATATACCTCTGCTATCAGTGACTGTCTGTTCCCTGTCATGAAGCCAAATTTGGATCCAATTAGCAAGCTCATCCTGAATCCCATGTGATCGAATTTTACTAACTGGTCACGATACAGAGCCTTGTCAAAGGCTTTGCTGTTGCTCAAGTAAACAATGTCTACCACTCTGTCCACATCAACTATTTTGGTCACTTCTTAAAGAACTTAATCAAATTTTGTGAGACATGATTTTCCTCACACAAAACCATGCTGCCTATCCCTGTTCAATCCTTACCACTCAAAATGCATATAAATCCCAACTTTCAGAATCACCCCCAAAGTCAGACTCACAAGCCTATAATTTCCTGGCTTCTCCTTACATCCCTTCTTAAACAATGGCACAACATTAGCCATCCTGCAGTCCTCTGGTATTTCAAACGTGTATCTGGATGATACAAATAATTCTGCCCCACAACTTCCTCCCCAATGCCCCACCATGTCATGGATACACTTGATTAGTCCTCGAGATTTATCTATCTGTATGTCTTCTAAGACCTCCAGCACTTTCTCTTCTGTCATGTTAAACCTGTTTTCAAAACATCAATATTTATTTCACTTCGGGCCTCTATCACAACTAATGCAAAATATTCACCTCCTGAGTTTCAACACAAAGATAACCTTGTTAATCTTTAAGAGGTCTTGCTCTCTGGAGTTGCTGTCTGGCTCTTAATGTCGTTGTAGAATCTTTTTGGATTATCATGAACATTATCTGCCAGAGATATCTCACATCTCTCTTTCCCTTCCTAATTCCACAGGCCCTTCCTAATTCCTGAGGAAGGGCCTGTGCCCGAAACGTCGAATCTCCTGTTCCCTGGATGCTGCCTGACCTGCTGTGCTGTTCCAGCAATAAAGTTTCAACTAATTTCTTTCCTCACAATGCTCCAATACACTTTATAGCCTTCAAGAGATTCAGTTGATCCCAATTGTCTGTATCCAACATATGATTATTTGTTATTCTTGACTACAACTTCAATACATTTATTCACTAATTGTTCCATAATCTTACCAGCCTTGCCTTTCACTCTGACAGGAACAACATGGTCCGAACACTTCTTACCACGTTTTTCAGGTTGGTGCCGGATTAGGAAAATTAAACTCACCTGCTATTACAACATTATTATTCTTACATATATTTGAGATCTCAACATGTTTTCTTCTCCATTTCCTTCTGACTACTGGGGGGCCTGTGGTCCAATCCCATCAAGGTGAACATCCCTTTTTTATTTCCCACGTCAAACCATAGATTTTCACTAAATGGTCCCTCAGTTATATCTGCATTAAGTACAGTAGCAATTGAGTATCTGTGATTGCATATCTAAACAACCTAAACCCGTCCATTAGATTCCAATCTGCAGTTCACTCCCTAGTGTTGTTTAATCCGATGTGAACCATACCATACCCTTCGACTATACTCTAATCTGGAACTCACTCCGTGGTACCTGTTACTCTGTATATTGATCCTCCTCCTCCCTTCCTCAATCAAAAATGCTGTCCCTCCTCCTGCCTTGCCTCTATTTCTATCATTTCTATAACATCTGAAACCCAGAACATTGAGCAGCTTGTCTTGTCCTTGCCTCAGCCACGTTTCTGTAATCACTCAAACAGACGAGTTCTATGTTGCTACATATACCCTGAGTTCATCAGCCTTATTTGGATAGAAATAAATGCAGCTTAATTCTTCAGAAATACTTTGGGCTCTGAATTGCTATTGTCTATCTTTTCTAAATTATCTTGTTCTTTTCCGATTCAGTACCATTCACATCTTTCTGTCTGTTTTCAATGTTACATAGGAAATCCCCACCTGCCCCTTCCCCAACACAAAGGGTTCATAGCCTCTCGAAACAGAACCCACCAGGATATAGGTCCCTTCCCTGTTCAGGTGAAACCCTCCCTTTTTGAACAGGCCATTTCTGTCCCAGAAGACATCCCAATGATCCTCAAAAATGAGTCCCTGCACATTTCACCACCTCTTCAGCCATTGATTTGTCTGCCCTGTTCTTCCCTCATTTGAAATTGGGACCGGAAGTAAACCAGAGATTACTACTTGTGATGTTCTGTTTCTTTAAAATTCTACCCAAGCTCTTCGACTCACTCCACAAAGCCCTAACCCTTGTTTTGATGATGTCATTCCCTCCCAATGTATACAACAACTTCCGGCTTCTCACTCTCCGCTTTCACAATATGCTTCACATTTTTTGAGATGTCCTTCACTCTGGCACCATACTGGGTTCACACCTACTGCTGCTAAATCTCTTCCCTGTGCCCCTGACAGGACGGCCCCCTGTAACAATGGTTCTTTACATCTTCACAAACCCATTTAACATAAGATTAATTCTTAGTGCCAAGATCTGACTAGTACTTCTGTTTTCCTCTGAGGGACTTTCGCTTTCAACAGTACACAAAATTGAATATCTCTTTAAAAGAGGAATAGGAGACTTCTGGTCTACCCTCTTATCTTTCCTGACAGTCAATCATCTATCGTACTGACCCTGCTGTGTAATCAGTTCTCTAAATATACTTGTCATCACACTCAGTGTCTCCTGTATGCCCTCAGGGTGGCGGCACGGTGGCTCAGTGGTTAGCACTGATGCCTCACAGCGCAAGATCCCAGGTTCGATTCCAGCCTCTGGCAACTGTTTATGTGGAATTTGCATATTCTCCCCGTGTCTACGTGGGTTTCCGCCAGTGGCTCCGATTTCCTCCCACAATCCAAAGATGTGCAGGTCAGGTGGATTGGCCATCGTGTTCGGTGCATTAGTCAGAGGAAAATGGGTCTGGGTGGGTTACTCTTCAGAGGGTCGGTGTGGACTTGTTGGGCTGTAGGGAACCTAATCAGTACCATTAATACGAATAAAGCAGCTCTCAACAGTACCTTATATATAAAATGTAATCACAGATTAATATGAACCATGTAGAGAAAATATTAGACTTAAAACATCAAACACTGAACTGAACAAATAAAAAAAAAAGACTCCTCCTCAAATAATCCAACAATCGGCATTTTATCTCTGGATTAAAACAACCTTTCCAAGTCATCCATGTGCAGGCCTCTCTGGAAGCTCTGTGTGTTAACCGTCTCTCCCCTTTCTTTGTCTTTTTATCCATCATTTTGATTTTGTCAAATTCTACCCACCACTGATAATATGCTCACGGATCTGTAGATCCCTGGCTTTTCCTTACTACCTTTATTCAATAAAGGCAACACCAGGCACCATCCAGTATTTCAGCACCTCACCCGTGGCTTTCAATTATACAGTTATATCTGAAATAGGGCCAGCAAACTCTTCCCACAGACTGACATTATGAAAGATCTGAGATTTGTTTAATGCAGGACTGTGTGAGGTGAAGTGCCCAAACAGCACAGCTTCCCATCCACTCACAAACGACATCACGGACAGCACAGACAGTAACATATTGGAGGATTAGGACAAATCACTAACACTGGAGAATTCATTCAGAAGAATAAAACTCCCAGAATCAGTGAACCAGTATGTTGCATTTGTCTCGATGGGACTTGACCAGCCATGACTCGCTCGTGGTTTGTGGGCGGCACGGTGGCCCAGTGGTTAGCACTGCTGCCTCACAGCGCCTGTAGACCCGGGTTCAATTCCCGACTCAGGCGACTGACTGTGTGGAGTTTGCACATTCTCCCCGTGTCTGCGTGGGTTTCCTCCGGGTGCTCCGGTTTCCTCCCACAGTCCAAAAGATGTGCGGGTCAGGTGAATTGGCCATGCTAAATTGCCCGTAGTGTTAGGTTAAAGGGGTAAAGGTAGGGGTATGGGTGGGTTGCGCTTCGGCGGGTCGGTGTGGACTTGTTGGGCCAAAGGGCCTGTTTCCACACTGTAAGTAATCTAATCTAACTCTGCTTGGCAGCATGTCTGAATCCATGAGGAAACGCATCCCTGTCCACACGTGGAAGGGGTTAAGACAGCAGGCCGACCCCACTGTGCCTCTGTCATTGACCAAGGTGAAACCACACTGAGCCCACTGTGTCTCTGTCACTGATCCGTACGAGAGCCCACTTATCCCACTGTGTCTCTGCTTCTGACCCAGGGGAGACCCCACTGTGTCTCTGTCACTGACTCAGGTGAGACCACACTGACCCCACTGTTTCTCTGTCACTGTCCAAGGGGAGACCACACTGACCCCACTGTTGCTCTATCACTGACCCAGGGGTGACCACACTGTGTCTCTGTCACTGACCCAAGGGAGTCCACACTGATCCAACGTGTCTCAGTCACTGACCAAGCGGAGGTGACACTGAACCCACTGTGTTTCTGTTCCTGAACCTGGGAGACTACACTGACTCCACTGTGTCTCTGTCATTGACCCAGGGTAGTGCACACTGACCACATGGTGTCTCTGTCACTGAACTGGGGAGACCACACTGACCCCGCTGTGTCTTTGTCACTGACCCAGGAGAGACTGCACTGACCTCTGCTGTGAGCATCACTCTATATCACAAAGCAGCCATCCAACTAACTAAGAATCATACAACGGGGAGAGTGGAGTAATTCCTGATGAAGGACTTATGCTTGAAATGTCAACCCTCCTGCTTCTCGGATGCTGGCTGACTGGCTGTGCTTTTCTAGCACTGCATGTTTTGATTGAGAATTACACAATCCTGTCACGACACATGGGTGCCATTTGGCATATCAAATCCGCACCAACCCATCAAACAGCATTCCACCAGACCTATCCCCTCCCCACACTATCCCTATAACCCTGCATTTCCCATGTCTAACCCACCGAGCCTGCACAACTGTGAACAATATGGACAGCAATGTTGAAAGTGTTCATACTTCTGAGGCTCCTAACAGTGACACATGTTCTGTGTTATATCATTGAAATAATTCATGTTGTTATTTCAGGGGGCAGGTGCTGCCTTCTCACAGGATGGTGAAAGGAAGATAGAGAACGCAGTGTACATTTCTATGAAATGAAAGTTTTATTCCTTGAGAAAATGGCGGTTGATTCCTCCTCCTTACCCACAGGGGGAGCGGATTTGTATTGCTTCATAGCCCTGTCTTGGTCTCCTCTTGCCTCCTCCCCCGCCTCCTTGTCAGTCCTTCTCCATGGGGGCGGCCATCTTGGGGTGACATCACTGCGCAGCCTCTTGCGATTTTGCGTCACTCAGGTCATTGTGAGACTGTCAGAAATAACAGAATTAATTGTCCCAGAAACAAAAATCTTCAGCTTGTGTAGTGGCTGGTGAGGCCAGTAGATGGTGGCATTTTATCACTTTAAACACAAGAGGGACAAACAGACAGGGAGAGTCAGAGACATCAATTAAAAAGCAATGCATCAAATAGTTAATTCAAACTTCACTCCAGGACAAACTATGTCCCATTCCAGGCAGAAGTGGGCACACACACAAAACACGCAGATGCACGTCAACAAGCTTCTCGACTCACGACACTATAGACTAGAATGCCAGGCACATCAGATACATAGGAACACCATCAGTTGACAATTCCACATCAAGCCACCACAACCTGCACCAAATGATTGCAGCAATAACCCATCCTCATCTTTCCCACAGCAATTATCTTTGAGCAATAGCTGGTGTCCCAGCCAGCGGTTACCCAAATACATTAATGGATCATAAAAAATAATCTTCACTATTGAGTACTCGATGTGTTCCTGCGCTGAGTACCAGAATAAATGGAGTCTATATACTAGAAAATAGAAAGGCAATTTCATTAGAATGTATCAGATTCTGAAGGACAGAGGCTTGATAGAGTAGATGCTGAGAAATTATTCCCGGGGTCCAGGAATGTAAAACACAACGACACAATCTCAGGAGTTGCTGGAAAGGCTCAGCAGCACTGACAGCTTCTGAGAAATGAAATCAGAGTTAACGTTTCTGGTTCGGTGACTGAACGGTTTCACTCTGATTTCACTTCAAAGATGCTGCTGGTAATGCTGAGCTTTACCAGTCAATTCTGTTTTTATTTCAGCCCCATTCTCTTGATGATGATCACGGTTTAGTTAAATGTGTTTGGGAATACTGACAAGTTCGCTGTCATGATGGTGTTATAGTGGTGCGCATAGCTGCCTTCCAAGCAGTTGACCCGAATTTGATTTCGAGCCATTGCAAGGTCGCAACTTTAAAGCAATTTCAAAGGAAAAATCTCAAGATAAGATTTATTGGTGATTTTTGTCTAGAAATGCATAAATGTATCTAATAGATCCATCAGATTGCTGCTCGATCTTTCTGATGATGATTTCTGTGAAATTACAATGTGGAACCAGGCAACACTGTTCGGTATCTCGGAAGCTTCAGAGTCAAAAATATGGTGCTGGAGAAGCACAGGTCAGGCAGTATCCGAGGAGCAGGAAAATCGACATTTCGGACAAAAGCCCTTCATCAGGAATGAGGCTGGGAGCCTTCAGTGTACAGAGATAAATGGGAGGTGGGGTGGGGCTGGTTGGGAAGTTAGCTGGGAATGTGAGAGGTGGAGGGAGGTGGGGGTAATGGTAAAACGACAGAGGGCATGGTGAAGTGGATCAGTGGGAAGGAAGATAGATCGGTCATGATGGCAGTGCTGAGGTAAAAGGTTGGAACCGGGGGAAGTTGGGAGGAGGGGAAATGTGGAAAATGGTGAAGTACAACTTGATGCGATTGGGTTGGAGGGTCCCAAGTTGGAACATGATGGAGGAGGCCCAGGACCTGCATGTCCTTGGCACAGTGGGAGGGGGAGTTGAAGCATTCAGCCACAAGGAATGGGATTGGTTGGTGCGGGTGTCCTGGAGATGCTCTCTGAAGCATTCTGCAAGTAGGCATCTTGTCTCCCCATTGTAGAGGAGACCACATCGGGAGCAACGGATGCAGTAAATGATGTGTGGAACTGCAGGTGAAATTTTGATCGATGTGGAAGGCTCCTTTGGGGCCTTGGAGAGAGGTGAAGGGAGAGGTGAGGGAGGAGTTATGGGCGCAGATTTTGCAATTTCTGCCTCGGCAGAGGAAGGTGCCAGGAGGCGAGGGTGGGTTGTTAGTAGGCGTGGACCTGACTAGATAGGTTTGGAGAAAGTGAGGACTGCAGGTGTTGGGGATCAGAATCGAGAGAGTATGGTGCTGGAAATTCACAGTAGATCGAGAAGCAGGAGAAACAACATTTCAAGCATAATTCGTAAAGAAAGGCTTATGCTTGAAACTTTGACTGTTCTGCTCCTCGGATGCTGCCTGACCCGCTGTGCTTTTCCAGTGCCACACTCTCCATCTTCGAAGATTTGCTCTACGCTGCTTCCCATTCCTTATTTACATGTTGATGGCAGCACAGGGATTTCTGGAGCACGACAAATGAGATACTGCTCCCTTTGGAAACTTGAATTAATGACAGAAGCTACTGGAAACACTGAAGACTTCCAACAGTGACTGCACAGATGGGGAAAGAGGATTAATGTGTCAGATCCAGCCTCAAACAATCAGTGGTGCTGAGTTTTACATTTTATCATGAAATTAACATTTTCTCTATTTCAAATCTTTCAGACTAATGCTCAATTATTTTGCAAAATTGTGCTCAATTTTGAATAAAATCGAACTGGACAAGTTCACAAATATCCAAACAACATTCTTTATAATGTACAGCCTGTTTTATTTCTCAATCTGAACCTATTACAAACTGAGTTGTCAGTGTACAGACGGAATCTATTTCCTCACATGAGCTGGTTTATTGACCATCTGAACCTATTACAAACTGAGTTGTCAGTGTACAGACGGAATCTATTTCCTCACATGAGCTGGTTTATTGACCTTGACAGATTCTGAGCATTTCTGCAAGGTGGCTGCAGTTACCATTCCTGGACAGTAGAGATTTCTAACCTGCGGAACAGTGAAGTTCCCGGATCAAAGACATCGCAACAACAGAGAATAATTATTACCCGCGTGTTGGACAGTATGAGGGAGGGAGAAGCAATAATTGTCGCCCTCGTGTTGGACAGTGTGAGGGAGCGAGAGACAACAATTATCGCCTTGGGGTTGGACAGTGTGACTGAGCGAGAGATAATAATTATCGCCCTCGCGATAGACAGTGTGAGGGAGGGAGAGACA
The DNA here is from genome assembly GCF_037043375.1 of Chiloscyllium plagiosum. Classification (NCBI taxonomy): domain Eukaryota; kingdom Metazoa; phylum Chordata; class Chondrichthyes; order Orectolobiformes; family Hemiscylliidae; genus Chiloscyllium; species Chiloscyllium plagiosum. The sequence continues at coordinate 21,914,547 of NW_028270178.1, read as the reverse complement.
CTTATTATCGCCCTCGTGTTGGACAGTGTGAGGGAGGGAGAGACAATGATTATCGCCCTCGTGTTGGACGGAGTGAGAGAGGGAGGGAGAGGCGATAATTGTCGCCCTCATGTTGGACAGTGTGAGGGAGGGAGAGACAATAATTAAAACCCTCTTGTTGAACAGTGTGAGGGAGGGAGAAACAATAATTATTGCCCTCATGTTGGACGGTGTGAGAGAGGGAGAAACAATAATTATCGCCCTCATGTTTTACAGTGTGAGGGAGGGAGAGATAATAATTATCGCCGTCGTGTTCGACAGTGTGAGGGAGGGAGAGGCAATAATTACCGCCCTCGTGTTGGATAGTGCGAAGGAGGGAGACAATAATTATCGCCCTCGTGCTGGACCATGTGAGGGAGCGAGAGACAATAATTATCGTTTCCGTGTTTGACAGTGTGAGAGAGGGAGAGACAAGAATTATTGCCCTCATTTTGAACAGTGTGGTGGTGTGTTTGAGAGGCAATAATTATCGCCATAGTGTTGGACAGTGTGAGGGAGTGAGAAGCATTAATTATCGCCCTCATGTTGGACAGTGTGAGGGAGTGAGAGGCAATAATTATCACCATCATTTAGGACAGTGTGAGGGTGTGAGAAATAATAATTATTGCCCTCGTGTTGGACAGTGTGAGGGAAGGAAGGAGAGATAATAATTATCGCCCTCTTATTGGGCAGTGTGAGGGAAGGAGGGAGAGACAATAATTATCGCCCTCGTGCTGGACAATGTGAGGGAGTGAGAAACAAATTCAAGAATCTCTCCGCGCTCCCCCCCAATAACCACCATCATTAACTTCAGGAACGGCACTTTACCGACACAGTCCTCTCTTCCTCCGACTCTGCTCCTTTCTGGCTGGGACCAGCCGTCGCAGCCATTTTAGCTCCAGGCCCCGCCCCCTCAGGCCCCGCGAGATGGCGAGATGGCGGTTAACGGCCGCTCTCGTGCGCCGAGTGACCGTTAGCAGATGCTTCAAGGGAAACTCTTTATAGAGAAACAAACCTTTCAGGGGAGAAAACACAAAAGCGGCCGACTCCAGATGCGGACAAACACAATAATATGGATCAGAATGAAATCTCCTCACAGAGAGGTGAAAGTGATAGAGGAATTTTGTGTCCCCGCATAAAGTTTCAAAACACATTGCCGCGAAGGACGGCCGCCCCCCGGGACTCGAAACATTATCTCTGCTTTATCTCTGTCTGGGCAGATGCTGCCAGACCTGAAAGACAGTAACAGATACTCAGTGGGGTGAGTCCTCGTATAGGATTCTCTGAAGGTTCAGTTGGCGGCTGGAATGCAATGGGGAACAAATGTGTGAGGTTATGCACTGGATTAAAAGGAGAGAAGGTCCTGGGGGCGGTGGTACTGAATCCTCCTTTACACATCTCTTTCTGGAATGTGCTTTTGCAAAGGATGTCTGAAAAAGATGCAGTGCTTCTGTTAAGGTTTATCCCAACACCAATAGCATGACACATTAGAGGTACAGTTTGCAGATGACACAAAAATTGGAGGTTTGTGGACAGCGAAGAAGATTACCTCAGATTACAACAGGATCTGGACCAGATTGGGCCAATGGGCTGAAAAGTGGCAGATGGAGTTTAATTCAGATAAATGTGAGTTGCTGCATTTTGGGAACGCAAAACTTAGCAGGACTTATACACTTAATGGTAAGGTCGTAGGGAATGTTGCTGAACAAAGAGACTTTGGAGTGTAGTTTCATACTTCGTTGAAAGTGGAGTTGCAGATCGATAGAATAGTGAAGAAGGCAGTTGGTATGCTTTCCTTTATTGGTCAGAATATTGAGTACAGGAGTTGGGAGGTCATGTTGCAGCTGTACAGGATGTTGTTGACGACACCTTTGGAATATTGTGTGCAATTCTGGTCTCCATCCTATCGGAAGGATGTCATGAAACTTGACATGGTTTGGAAAAGATTCACAAGTGTTGAAGGATTCGAGTTGTAGGGAGAGGTTGAACAGGCTGGGGCTGTTTTCACTGCAGCGTCAGAGGCTGAGATGTGACTTTGTAGAGGTTTCTAAAATCATGAGGGTCATGGATAGCGTAAATAGACGTGTTTTTCCCTGGGGTCGGGGAGTCCAGAACTAAAGGGCATGATTTAGGGTGAGAGGAGAAAGATATAAAAGAGTCTGAAGGGACATTTTCTTTATGTAAAGTGTGGTGCATGAGCTTCCAGACAAAGTGGTGGAGGCTGGTACAATTACAACATTTAAAAGGCATCTGATGGGTATATAAATAGGACGTGTTTTTAGGGATGGGGCCAAGTGCTGGAAAATGGCACTACATTGGATTGGGATATCTGACTGGCATGGACGAGTTGTACCAAAGCGTCTGTTTCCTTTGTGTACATCTTTATGTCTCTCTACTATGTGGGCTGTTCCCCAGGGTGCACACTGAGACAAATATCTACTTAACCTGGAGGAACATCAACTCGGTGAAATATGCTATTTCGTTTGCCTGGAATTTGTTGGATTTCCAGAGCCCTGACCGAATGTCACAGACTGGCACATTGCATGGTCCAGGTCTACGTGCTGTGGGATATAGGCATAAAGCTCGGGTCAGCTGCCACCAAGGCACAGTGAGGAAAGTCCACCGCTTGAGAAATTTTTCAACAGTTAAAGGTGGGATCTGATCATTTATGGGATCATTCAGGTAGGTCATCTTTATGTAAATATTGACTTTTGAACGTAAGAAATGTTTTTCATTTGTTTGGTAGGGTTGAGTCAAACTGTGATGTTTGTTTGGTTTCTTCACCAAAGCAATGTTTTTGAAAGTAAAAGTAAGTACTAATCTGAAGGAGTTGGGCGATAAGACCAGGGTGAAGGTCCGACTCAGGACGATCTGTTGGAGAAGGTTTCCCATCACCTGTCCTGTGGAGAAGGGCTAGCAGCCAGGACATCAAGATCTTACTTCCATTAATGTGACCACACACCAGTCAGAATATTTCAGTCCCGAAATAAATCATTCACTCTGATGGAGAATAGAGAAACCACTAACCAATTAGTGAAGAGCTTTACTATCCAATTCTTGAAACTGTTGCTCTTCCGGTGATCCATCGTTCTGCCCTGTGTATTGGAAGATAACAGGTGGAGGAGCTGCATTAAAAAGGGAGACAGAAAGCAGGAAACATATGCCAGTTAGCGTATCATGTCACATGGAATCTGTTGGAAGGTATTATAGATTATATTTAGATTACATTACAATGTGGAAACAGGCCCTTCGGCCCAACAAGTCCACACCGACCCGCCGAAGCGAAACCCACCCATACCCCTACATTTACCCCTTACCTAACACTACGGGCAATTTAGTATGGCCAATTCACCTGACCCTGCACATATTTGGACTGTGGGAGGAAACCGGAGCACCCAGAGGAAACCCACGCAGACACAGGGAGAACGTGCAAACTCCACACAGGCAGCCGCCTGAGGTGGGAAATGAACCCAGGTCTCTGGCGCTGTGAGGCAGCAGTGCTAACTGCTGTGCCACCGTGCCGCCCGCACGGGGTTGTGTCTTTGGGGTCCTGAAGGGAGAGGGTGATCAGCTCCATATCGTGATCCACATTGGTAACAACGAAATATGTAGAAAGAGGGAGAGGGATGTAAAGCAGGACTTCAGGGAGCTAGGATGGAAGTTGAAAGCTCGAACAAGCAGAATTGTTTTCTCTGGTTTGTTACCCGTGCCACGTGATAGCTAGGGAAGGAATAGGGAGAGATATCAGCTGAACGTGTGGCTGCAGGGATGGTGCAAGAGGGAGGGTTTCAGGTATATGGATATTTAAGGCTCATTCTGGGGAAGATCCGACGTCTACAAACAGGACAGTACAATGGTGACTGAAAGAACTTTTGACGAGGACTTGTTTACTGAAGTGGTATGGGCTGAGGTTAGAAACAGAAGAGGAGAAGTCCCACTGCTGGGAGTTTTTAAAATAGGTTTCCGTAAAGTTTAAGAAATATGAGGAGAGGATTGGCAAAATGATTCTGGGTAGGAGTGAAAGGAACAGGGTGGTCATTATGGGGCTTCAACTTCGCCAATATTGACTGGAAATGCTCTAACTCTATTACATCGGATACAACAGTTTTTGTCCAATGTGTGCAGAAGGGTTCCCTAACACAGGTATATAAGGGGCCGACAAGAGGGGTGGCCACATTGGATCTGGTACTTGGCAATCAACCACGTCAGGGGTTTGATTTAGTTGTAGATGAGCACTTTGGAGAGAGTGCTAAAATTCGATTGTGTTCAGTTTAGCGATGGAAAGCGATCGGTACATGCCACATGGGAAGTGTTGGAGACGGGAGACGGGCAATTATAATGCGATTAGGCAAGACTTAGGAAGCACAGAATGGATTATTAAAATTCAGGTGAAGGGGACAATCGAAATATGGAGCTGGTTTAAGGAACAGATATTGCGTGTCCTTGATAGATATGCCCCTGTCAGGCAAGGAGAAAGTGATAAGGTAAGGTAAGTTTGGTTTACTAAATAAATTGTAACTCTTGTTCAGCGGAAGAGGGAGGTTTATGTGACATTGAGACAAGACGGTTGAGATAAGACGATGGAGAGCTACAGATTGGCTAGGAAGGATTTGAAGAGAGAGTTAAGAGAGCAAGGAGGGGATATGAACAGTTTTTACCAGGTAGAATAAAGGAGAACCATAAAGCTTTCTATAGGTCTGTGAGGAATAAAAGAATGACTAGTGCAAGAATAGGGCCAGTCAAAGACAAAAAGTGGGAAGTTGCATGTGGACACTGTGGAGATCGCAGAGGTGCTAAACGAATATTTCTCATCTGTTTTCGCTCAGGAAAAGGAAAATATTGTAGATGAGTAGGCTAAGTTAAGGGATAGAAAGGATTATTAAAGAGGAGGTGCTAAAAATTCTGGAAGATGTGAAATTAGATAAGTCCCCAGGGCCAGATGGGATTTATCTGAGGATCTTGGGAAGCTAGGGAGGCGATGGTGGAGCCTTTAACCTTGATCTTTGAGTCGTCATTGTCTACAGGTTCAGTACCGGAGGACTGGAGGATTGCAAATTTTGTGCCCTAGTTCAGGAAGGGCAGTAAATATGACCCAGATAGTTATAAACCAGTGAACCTTATGTCTGTTGTAACAAACGCTTTGGAAAGGATTATAAGGGATAGGATTTGTAATCATCTAGCAAGCAACAATTTGATTGGAGATAGTCAACACAGTTTTGTCTAGGGCAGATCGTGTCTCACAAATCTCACTGAGTTTTTGAGAAGGTAAACAAGTACGTGGATGAGGGTAGGGCAGTTGACGTGGTGTTAATGGGCTTCAGTTAAGCCTTTGATAAGGTTCCACGTTGTAAGAGTCTGGATAAATTGCGGAGGCATGGGATTGAGGGTGATTTAGCAGTTTGGATTAGAAATTGACTTTCTGTAAGAAGGCAGTGAGTGGTGGTTGATGGAAAATATTCAGCCTAGAGTCCAGTTACAATTGGTGTGCCATGAAAATCTGGTTTGGGACCACTGTTGTTTGTCAATTTCTATAAATGACTTGTACACAGACATAGGTGAATTGGTTAGTATGTTTGCAGATGACACTAAAGCCGGTGGAGTGGGGGACAGTGTGGAAGAATGTTGCAGGTTACAGAAGAACTGCAGGTAAAATGCAGAATTGGGCTGAGGTGGCAAATGAAGTTCAATGCAGATAAATGTGAGCTGATTCACTTTGGGAAGAGTAACAGGAAGGCAGAGTACTGTGTCAATGGAAAGATTCTTGGCAGTTTGGATGTGCAGAGGTGTCTTGGTGTCCATGCACATATATCCCTGGAAGTTGCCACCCAGTTGATAGTGCTGTTTAGAACGCATATGTGTGTTGGGTGACATTGGGAGAGGGATTGAATTCCAGAGCTGTGATATCATGCTGCAACTGTACAAAATGTTAGTGCAGCTTCACTTGGAATATTGTGCACAATGCTGGTCGCCACATTACAGGAAGGATGTGGAGGCATTGGGAAAGGTACAGAGGAGATTTACCAGGATGTTGCTTGTCTGGAGGGAAGGTCTTACGAGGAATGGCTGAGGGACTTGGGTCTTTTCTCATTGAAAAGAAGAAGCCTTATAGGGGATTTAATGGGGAAATACAAGATGTTCAGAGGATTAGATAGGATGGACAGTGTGAGTCCTTTCCTAGGATGATGACTTGTATGAGGAGGCATAGCTGCAAGTTGATGGGTGATGGATTTAAGACAGATGTCAGAGACAGGTTCTTCACTCAGAGAATGGTAAGGCTGTGGAATTCCCTGCCTGCCAATGTATTTAACTAAGCCACATTCGGTTCATTTAAACAGTCCTTGGATAGGTATATGGATGATGATGATGGGATAATGTAGGAGGAAGGGCTTACAGTGGTTTGCAGGTCGGCGCAACATTGAGGGCTGAAGGTTCTGTTCTACACTGTATTGTACTATGTCCTGTACATAATATAATATACAAACATACATAGTATATTTGGATCTTCCCCTGGAATGTTTTCCACCTGCATGCTGGAGACTCAAAGAGGAGTTTCACTATTCTCCAACCTGTGTAAACCTTTGAGCGCCTCAATAGTTTCTGGAGCCAGCAGTCTCATATTCCCTTGTCAACCCACTGATCATGCTCTCAGAGAGCACAGTTTTGATGTGCAGTACAGAAACAAGTAAGGTATAATGAGCGGATAGACTTACCTGGTCTGTTCTGCACGAAATTTCCAACATGCAACTCTATTTATGTAGAAGCACGCACACCTCCAATACGGAATATTATTTATGTAATAACACAAACAGTTTGAATATGCAACAATATTTATGAATGAACACGAACAACACCATTGCATAATAATGTTTACATATACATAAACAGCTTTAATGACCGTATCTCAACTGAAACAGTACCAATACAAAACAATATTTACGGACAAACACCAACAGTTAGAATACACATGAACATTTATACAGAAACAAAAACACTTCAAATGTGCGCTAATATTCACCCATAAGCACGAATACTTCCAATCTATAACAACATTTATGTAAAACAAGGACAGCGCCGTCTGCAATAATCGTACGCAAACAGGTCCAATGCATGATGATGTTTATTTTTATATACGAGAAATTCCAATACAGAATAGTATTTATGCATGGCCACAATGTAATCCAACATACAACAACACGAATACATTATATATAAACATATACGTGCATTTATTTGTAGAACACATGTATGTATAACATGTAATGTTGTTTACATGAATGATTAAAGAGTGGAAGCGAATGTGCTGTAGCCAGGTTTGTGGATGACATAAAAATAGGTGGGAAGGCAAATTACGAGAGGGGTACAAACAGTTTAGAGAGATATTCATAGGTGAACTATTTGTACCAGAATTTGTCAAATAGGAAATCACGTTGCATAGTGTGAATTTGCTCATTTTGGAAATTCGAACAGCAGAACAGAACAACATCCTAAGAGAGAAAAGTTTTCAGAAAGCTGAAACAAAAGGAGACTTGAGATTAAATATGCACAAAACACAGCAAACTAGCACAGAAGTGCAGCAGGTAATCTAGAAGTCTGATGGAATATTGGATCTTATTTCAAGGGGGTCAGAGTGTAAGTGCAGGGAAATCTTCCTGCTTCTGTACAAGGTACTGATAGAGTCCTGTGAGCAGTTTTTGTTCCCATATTGAAAGAAAGAAGATCCAACATACAATGTTTATAAAAGGCATAACAAGTCAAACTGACAACAGTGTTTAGGTATAGCTGCAAACATATTCAGTGCAAAACTGTATTTACATAGAGACACAAATGTCTCCAACATACAGCACTCTCTATATACAGTGACACGGACACGTCATACGTATAACAGTTGTTATATATTGAGCCAAAACCTACAACAGACAATTATATTTACATACAGGCACAAACATTTCGATGCTATTGCATGAAGAATTTGCAATATGTTACATGAAGCATTCAGAATCAAGTAGACAAATGCATGGTGCAAATTAATATCACAAGAACTTTGAACTATTTAAACTGGGTGAGGCACAGGAGTTTTTATTAAAATTTCCAGAAGATGCATGTAGAATAGAGAGTATGGAAAGGGACAGGAACAGAACTTCAGGCACATAAGGTAATGGGACAATATGAGAAGAATAGCAGTCAGTGAAGGACGAAGAGTGTTGTATTTAAATGTATGCAACATATGAAACAAGATAAATGAGTTTATAGCGCAAGTTGAAATTGGCAGCTACAATGTTGACGTGATACGACATGGCATTGAACTCCTCTGTTCATTAAAGCAAACACCCAGAAAAGCTCGCCTCACCTCGTAGTCTCTTAAAGTATGAACGAGCAAGAACTCACAAATTCCACTATTTGAAGAAAATAATATCAATTTAGATTTTTTAACTCTAAAATTGAACATTAAACAAAAACTATTTGCAATTCTCAACTCTCCTTTCCCTTCTCTGCTTATTATCTGTCTTCCAATCTACAACAGTATGCTGTTCTAATAAGACACTGACTGAAATTACGTCAACTTAGTTTCAAAACCACACAGCGGCTGTCACTTCTGTGACTTTACTTTTCCAGCTGAAGATCTCCCGGGATCATCACCTTTCTTTTTACTGTGAATATATTTCATATGAAAAGGTAGGTTGGATAGAGAGTATTTCCGAATTTGTTGGTCTCAGTCGGTGGCATATACCCTTTGTCCAGTTTCCAAAATGCATGTTTTTTTTATATCCCAACATCGGATCATTTCAGTGGTTCAATGTTGGCAAAACAATAAATTCAAACTTGATTGGTTTTTTTTATTCTGGGGCATAATTTAAACTGATTTGTTAAATTCGAATTGTTGTCAAAACAGTCTTCCAACTCAGGCATCTATTTCCAATACAATCTGGGACTATGATCTCGTCATAGACACAGGTGCCTGTAAGCTCTCAGTTCATTCAATTTCTCTTACATGTCCTGCACACTCATTCAGCTCCGTAACAGAGCTCATCACAGTAATGCGTTTGCAAGGGGTTTATGGATGGGCAGTAAATACCCAAGAATACATATCCCATTAAAAGTAACAAGAAATGGTCAAAGAGGGTTGCATTGCCTTGTCAATAAGAAGACTTTTTGAGACCCCTGTTTATTTCTCTTTCCTTCTACCCCTACACTACTGCCTAACTGTGGTTGTGTTTATTTTCCCCAGCATTCATATTGTGTGTGTGTGCAGGTGTGAGACATGTTGAAGTGCAACAGGTGTGCAAATCTTTATTCAATTTCCACCACCAGGAAGAAAGGAAACACCCGAGTGAGACAGTTGTTTATTTTTTTCCTTTTTATTACTTTTTTTCCACAGAGTGAACTGGATGTCTGACACTCCTGTTTCTTTTTTATTCCCCCACACTAGCTCCTAACTGCGGAAGTGCTTATTTTCCCCCTAGCACCCATTTTGTGTGTGTGCAAGTGTGAGACACAGTGAAAGACAACAGGTGAAAAAAATCTTTATTCAATTTCCACCATCAGGAAGAAAGGAAACATCCGAGTGAGACCCTTGTTTATATCTGTCATACAGGGCTCTGTTATGGGCCCTGGTTAACAGCACCAAGCAGGGATTTCATATTCGATTAGATCTACCAGGTCCTTGTTCTAAACGCTACAGAAGGCATTTAGAGGGACAGGATGTATTTAGAAAGGCATAATGCGATTAGGGATCAACCATAAGGCTTTGTGCGTGGAAAATAATATCTCCCTAACTGGATTGAGTTTTGAAGAAGTGACGAATACGACTGATGAAGGAAGAGTGGTGGATGCTCTCTGCAGTGACTTCAGCAAGGTATTCGACAAGGGTCCGTGTGACCAGTCGGAACTCGTTCCACTGTGACATGCAATTTATGTTCATTGGATGTGAAGACAGGATGGATGGTTGTAAGTTGTAAGTTTGCAGGTGACACCAAAATTGATGGTGGAATAGGCATTAAAGAAGGTCGTCTCAGAGTGCAACAGGACCTTGATTAGATGGGCCATTGTGCTGAAGCGTGTCAAGGGGAGTTTAATATAGAGAAATGTGAATTTCTACAATTTGGCAGTGCAAATCAGGGCTGGGAATGATTTGCAGGTAGACAGATATTCCTTGGATCATCGGAGGCCTAGGATTGTAGAGATTATAAAATTACAAGGTTGATGTGTCTAGCCAGGTCTTTTTCCAAAACTAAAATGTTTTGAAGGAAAGAAGAACTGAAAAACGTTTTCACGTACATAAACCCAGACATATCGGAACCCGTGCCTTTAGGACCCGTCTGAAAAAAAAAAACAAGCTCTAAATAAACGTGGTGATGGGGCAACATTGTCAAAATCTGTTTATAAAAAAAATGCACAAATTGAATTCCATATCTCATTCACCTAGATAATCTGGCCTATAAGTCCTCACATGGCCCTTAATGTCTAATGCCACGTTTCTAGCGCTCCCTGTGATTATGCATGGTCAGCAGTAGATTTAAATTCTTTTATTCCTCAGCTATCCATATCTTCCTTGAATAATTTTGATGTAAAATTTGCAAATCTGTGAGTCGTCCGTATCTGTTGAAAAAATTGAGTTACTCCTCCACAATCCCTTTAGCTCAGATATTGCATAATGGAGTGGCCTCTGGAAATCTAGTGGGCTCATTTATTATTGTAATTCTCACTCTTTGTTTTAGGTAGGGGTCCTATGCAATCAGTTAAGACTCTTTAAAAGTGTTCAGCAAACGCAGGAATAGGTATTAAAGGTACGGGTTTCTCCACTCTTCACTTGACACTCTAATCTCACTCTACATAAATGAGCATTTGTTCTCTCGCCGCGTTGCTGGCACGTTTTCAGGGAATAGCCCTTCAGAGCTACATATTTCATCATATTTTAACATCAAAGATTGAGCGGATCCTGCATCTCTTAACCTTTTAACCACTTTACCTGCTGCTCCTGGCCTACGCAAAAAAAAGCTTAGCCTACGCAGGTTCATAGTTTAAGAAGAGCTGGCACTTCCTCTATAACCGATCTCCGACCAGATTGTACAGTCTGGTGCATCTTTGTAGCCCCCACTGTGCTTTCCGTTACCATTCCAACAAACTACATGGCTTATCCTATTTTCCTAACACAACAATGCTGTGGTTTCATGTGTCCTGCTTTATTATCGTGAAAAGACTGGACTCTTTGTACATGTGTTTCCCCTTCAAAGGTTTTTTTTAACCCCGTGGTAAGTTATCCACACGATCTCCACAAGAACTGCATTTCCCTTACAACGTGAGGACTTCTCTTTTCGTCAATTTCTATCCCTTACGGATTGGAATTGACGTTGGATGCCAACATTTGATTTCACAACCAACCCAAAATCATTGGGCATTTCAACTGATAATTGTGCCGTTTTCATTGTCTGCTCTTGCACATGAGTACTTGTTACATCAGGAAGTAAACGTTTGAAATCCATCAACATAATTGTCTTTCCTCGAGCGTCATAGGTTTGATGATTTTTTTTTCTGTTAACCACCAATCAAAATTAACTTGTTTGATGATTTCAACATGTAAGTTTGACCAGGCCCCTTCATTATTTTCCTGAAATGCTGTCTGTAGGATTCTAGCACATTCTCATATGCACTTAAAATGGCTTTACGCTCCAGATCCATCTTATGGTATGATATAAATACCTCACTAGATCTACCTTAGAGTTTTATTTTGACTAATAAGAGTCACATGGTCACTGGCCACTTTAATTGTTTAGCCACATTATGAAATGAGATGAGAAACAGCTTCTGCATCCTTCTCCTCAAATTGAGGCAATACTTGAATATATTTAATCAGATCCAAGATAGCCTTGCAAAACCAAACCAAACCAAACCTTGAACTGGGAGAATTAACCGCTCCCCTTTCATATACAAGTGTTAAAAAGAAAAGCTTAAAAGCCCCCTCACGTATATATTTCCAGACATATCGGAACTTCTATCTTTATGAGACCTTTTGAAAAAAGACCCAAGAATAATGTAACCTTGTTTAATTAGCGGCATTAATTCACGCCATAATCTGACGCAATTTTAAGCTACAAGAAAGATAAAATAACATACTTAGATCAAGTTAATCTTCATTCATCGTGGTCTACAGGGTCCCTTCTCGTGGTCTTCCGTAACCAGGAGTCCCTCATCCACGGACTGACAAAGCCAAAGTTGACGACCCACTGATGCCACCATGAGACCACACGCCAGGCCAACTACAGCAACGTGTCACAGCTCCAGATCGACTACAGCCAAGATTCCATTCTCCAAGCCAACAAAATGATGAGTTCCCACCAACAGTGTTCCGGCCTCCCAGACATCAGGAAGATTAATGAAACAAAATGAAAACAATACACAAAAAGGAGAGAGCGAAAAGGAATCTCTCCCCCCACCCCCGTCAACGTAAACACTACCTGCACCTTGCCTGCTGGAGTTGGAGTCATATCTGACGGATCCCAACGGTGCAGGCCCTAGCTTCTGCTCAGTTTCCTCATGGCCTGCCCTTCATTGCGTATTTCCCTTTCTTGCTCAGTTAGTTATTTCTTTGAATTGAAGTAACAATGCACTTTTCAGGATTCTTGGGGTTAGAGATACTGATATCTTGAATTATCGTGGGTTCCCAGTAATACTCCATTGAGTGCAATTTATGCACCAGGATCTGCCGTTAGTATTCACTCGTCCTTTCTCAGGAGAGGGAGTTTCAGGACGAGGCAGAAAAAGAACCACACTCTGACAAACATTCACATCCTACCACACGTACAGAAATACAGTTACATAAGTAGACATTACAAACCAACATGCAAAAGGTAACAGAAACATTGTTATATACGCACATGATCATACTCAAACATAGTTACAGAACTGCACAATTAGATGCAGATATTGAGCGACACATAAACACACACACACACACACATCCTGCTGGAGATAGAGAAAAATCTTGACACATGGACAGACAGCGAAATGTAGTCTGAACAATACAATCACCTGTTTGAACAGGAGCACCGGCAGGCAGAGACACATGCGGATTCCCACAATAATACCCCGAGACAGGTAGACATGGAGTCACAGAACCATCTTGAGACGCTGACAGTAATGCAAACACTCAGTAGACGCACATGTGCTAGGAATGCAATGATTTACAGTCACACACTCAACTACTTAATGAACATACACACAGACAGAAGCACATCAGATGCACATGAGCAAAACACACACACAGCTTCACGACCGTAAAGCACAGTACTGACCTTGAGGTGCTGGTGTTAGACTGGGGTGGACAAAGTTAAAAATCGCACAACACCAGGTTAAAGTCCAATAGGTTTATTTGGAAGCACTAACTTTCAGAGCGCCGCTCCTTCCAACAGGTGATGAAAGAGTGGCAGTCTCATAGCTCGTAGTTCCAAATAAACCTGTTGGACTTTGACCTGATGTTGGGTGATTTTTAACATAAAGTACAGCAGCAGACACATAAGTAGAAGTAGTCACAGTCACAGAAACATACAAACGCAAGAAGGATAAAACGAGGGACATTCCCACAAAAACAATGAAGCCGCCTACACACAGAGACTGTAACACACCGAAAGAGAAAGAAACACAGACAATCTTCCGCACTGACATTGGGGCGGGGAGGAGGTGGAATGGGGAGTGGCTTGGTGGGAGAGAGAGGAAGAGAGACAACCAAAGTGCCACAGATGAATGAACAAAACGTTACAGAACTATACTTCATATTGTGTCACGGTATTGCTCGTTGTGACCAAGCATGTTGTGTTCTCCAAAATCACTTACTGCAGTAAAATCAGTGACTGAAGGGATGAGGAAGGGACTTGAGTCAATGCACGTAAAAATAAGCTAAACTGAGTCAAAATTCTGATTTAGTCAATGAGAGCACGTGACGAAGAGAGCGAGAGAGAGAGAGAGGGAGAGAGAGAGAAGGAGGTAGACAGAGACATAGGAAGAATTAGACAGCGAGACAATGAGTGAGATAGACAGAGAGACTGAGCGAGTCAGACAAAAAGTGAGAGAAACAGTGTCAGAGAAAGACCGAGAGAGAGAGAGAGAGAGAGAGAGAGCACGAGAATAACAGAAGGAGAGACTGACAGCAAGAAACTGGGAGATAGGGAGAGCGATAGAGATAGAGGTAGTGAAATAGAATGACAGACAAAAAGAGGCAGAGAAGGACAGGGAGTGACACAATAGCAGATAGAAAAAGGTAGGGAAAAGTGTTGTGAGTGGACAGAAGTTTGGCTTAAGAAACCCTTTCAAGAATAAATACAACAACAGAAAATTATTTCATATTTCGATGAGAGCATCACCAGCATCTGGAGTCTTTCTCTTGTTGTAATAAAGTGTTTATTGGGAGTTGTACCGAGAGAGACTGACAATCATCATAATACAGTCGGGACTGTTTCTGCCCCTATCTCGCCTCCACTGCAGGGGAAATGCAGAGACCCCTCCTGCCAGTGTTTAGCACTCATCCACAAGACATTCCGTGAATACCCAATGTTTCAACTACACGCATCAAATCACTTCTCCAGCCTCTTTCCATTCTATACTGCTCCTGTTAGTTACCTCTTGTCTCATTACCAGCTGTACCTTTGTGATATCGTCAATAATTTTAATGTAGAGATGGATAGGCTGTTGTTCAGGTGTGAAAGGGGATGGGTGGAGTGAACCTCCGGGACAGACGTGAATGTTGATTTGATGTTGTAATTGGATTATCCATGATATTCTGGAATGGCAGGAAGACCAGAATCGAAAGGCTGAATGACCTGGTACTGCTCATTTTCTGTTTGTCTCCGTATGTGACAATCCATCAGGCAATCAGGGACAGTAGCATGTTTCTGAGCATATTAAATGGTGACTGCATTCGCTCTCCCCTTCCCAACTCGGTGTCATACTCGGATTTATGTGATTGTGCTGATGGAATCCTCGCATACGTATGCAGTTTCTGCTCTGGAAACACTGTAGACCTCCCTGAGGTATTTTGCTGAGTCATTAAGAGAACAAATTTACGAGACCAGTTCTTGCACCGCACTCCTGAATTTTGCTCTGAACTTGGACAGTGTTATTGCATAAAATAATGTGTTCGTACTGCAGCTGAAATCCTTGAGTACGTATCCAATTTGTTCATAAGCACCAATAGTTGTTCCATTAATGACATAGTATAGGAAACTTGTACCGTACAGTAACCACAGAAGTATGAAGCTGATGGATATGGTGAAGAGGGAAATCACTGACTTCCTTCGGTTCTCCATCTCCACATCTTTGTGACTCTCCCCCTTGCTGTTACACCTCAGTGTCCTGCGGACTCGACTAGCCACGAAAATGTGCCTGACTGTCAGAGTGTTCATCAACAGAATTAACACGAATGGGACGAAAGGTGTTAAAATGTTATCAAGCCAGTTATATCCCTGCCACTTGGGATCAGTAAAAAAACTTGACTTTGTTTGGCAGCCCCACGGAACATTGCCAATTATCCTCTCAGGTTGAAACCGAAAATAGAAGGGAATGTTTACTGAACAAAACAGAATGCTAATTGTAGCTAGAGTCAGAGCCAAGGTTTTCTCTGTCCAACATATTCTCTTAAGTTTCTGGCAGCAAATGACCACATTCGCTGGAAGCATTCGGTGTCAAGAGTAAAATAAACTGAAACAATATGTAGTTACGCATGTTTGCATGATTATAGTCAATTTAATGTATACGTGTGCTGTAGAGTAGTAACAGTTTAAAATTAAGGAGTTTTAAAATGAAACTGTTTTTGGATATTGATGGTTCATTTTTGTTAAGGGGCGAGGCATAATGATGTCGCTCCTTTAACAAAGTTAGTTGGCTTTTTTTCACGAGAAAGAAAATCAGCCATTCTGAAATGTCTAGGTTTGAAAGGTTTTAAGGTTAATTTGATTATTACTAACAAATACTGCCTAACACAAAAGGGTTTCAAGTTTTAAAGAATTGTACAATGAAAGGGGAGTGGCCAGTTCTCCCAGCTCAGCTGAACTCTGGTTTGGTTGGTTTCAGCAGTCTGGCTGTTCACTGAAAACAGTCAGTCACTTTGAGGCTGCTGGTCCAAGAAATAGCTACATGGGAGAAGATGTTCCATGCTGAATCCTGCTGCCATCTCTCTCTCCCTCTGTCGCCTGTTAGACTCTGTGTTTGATTTTACCTTTTGTGCCAAATAGTCTTTATGAGGATTGTTGAAGGAATTTGGAACAAGCATCGTTACGTTGGGATAGTCTGTTGAGTTTAAGTATAGGTTAAGCCATTATCTATCCTGTTCTTTTTTCTTTGGGTGTCATTCGATAATACTGCAATTTTTTTGTTTTAAATTACGTGGCTGAGCCAACCGCATCACACTTGGAATATTCACCCTCCACCTGCTCTGTACAACTTGCAAAGTTAGGGTCTGGATTACTTTCTTAAAATGTTTTAAGGGAGGTTTGGCCTGGTCCATAACAAATGCAAGTTGGAAATCCCATATATACAGAAAATCCCAGTCTGAATTCCTCAAATCCATCCGAGTTTTCAAAAGGTAAGAACAGACCAAGCTAGAGGGCTCAATAAATGATATACTCCGCCGCCTGTGTCAAGTCTAAAAAAAAAACAAAACAGCATACAAAGTGAAGCAGAGCATGATAGCAGACAAAGACACATCTCACCTTGATGTGGTCAATACTTTCTCTGCTCGGTTCGAGCAAAATGCCAATGGCGTGTTGTCACCTGTTCTGTCAGGCCCCAATACACATGTTTCCTTGGTGACTGTTGCAGACGTCAGATTCGTCTTCCTGAGAGTGAACCTAAGGAAAGAGACGTGCCTGGGTAGTGGCCTCGGCCGTACTTTCGAACCTATGTGCAGGCATTTCACTGACATCTTCCACCTCTCCCTCTGATAAGCTGGAATCGGTACCTGCTTCAAAAGGACCACCATCATTTCAGTACCAAAGAAAGTGCATGCAACGTACCTTAATGGCTACCACCCCGTGCTTCTGACTTCTATATCGTCATGAAGTGCTTCGAGACGCTAATCATAGTCCACATCAGCTCGAGCCTCCCAGCCTGCCTCAATCCCCTGCAATTTGCCTAACAACGCAGCAGGTTAACTGTTGACGCCATTTCCATTGCTCTGCACTCATCCTTGCAACATTTTAACAACACGGACATCTATGTCAGACTCCAACTCATCGCCTACAGCTCAGGCTTCAACACCATAATCCCCTTCAGAATGATCACAAAGCTCCAACAACAACAATGTCTCGGCTCTGCCTCTGCAATTGGATCATCGGTTTCCTGACCCACAGACTACACTCAGTGAAAACCGATGACTGCACTTTCCTCAGGATAACACTCAACACTGGAGCCTCCCAAGGATGCAGTCTCCACACGCAGCTGTACTTCCTCCACACCCATGACTGCGCTGTAAAATTTAGTGCAAACACTATCTTCAAGTTTGCTGATGACACCACCGTGGGAGAACGGTTATCAAATAAAGATGATTCAGAATACTGAAAGGAGATAGAGTGCTTGGTGACGTGGTGCAATATTAACAACCTCTATCTGGGTGTTAGCAAAACAAAAGAACTGGTTAGTGACTTAAGAACGAAAGGAGTAGAAAATGTCCACATCTCGATTAATTGATCACAAGTTGAGAAGATTGAGAGCGTCAAGTTCCAAGGAGTGTCGAGAATAGACAACATCTTCTGGACTTGCCATGGAGAGAAGAAAGCAGAACAACGCATCTTCTTCCACAAGTGGCTGAGGAAATTCATTACGATGATGAGAAGCCTCACCAACCTGTACAGATGCACTCTAGAAAGCATACTGTCCATGTGCATGGTACAGCAATCTCACTGCCATAGACCACAACAAACCAGAGAAGATTGCGTGCACAGCTTAGACCATCACCGAAGCCAACCTTTCATCCCTGAACTCCTTTTACACTTTTTGTTGCTGCGGAAAGAATGCCAACATCAGCAAAGACCCGTTCCACCTCGGTAATGCTCTCCTACACCCTCTTCCATCAGGTGGAAGATACAGAAACTTGAATACATGCACCAACAGGTTCAACAGTTGCTTATCCCTGCCTTTACTTGATTGCTGAACAGACTCTTTACCGTCCAATCATGTTGATCTTGTTAATGCTGATCTTGCTTCACGAAGTTCTTTTGCAGTGCAATTTGTATGGCATCTGTGGCAACGCACCCGATATATGACTTTGTTGACAATGACCTGCCTTTACTGCTTGCAATCAAAGGTTTTCACTGTACTTGTATACACGTGGCCACAATAAATCAATTCAAAACAGTTTGAATACACAACAATATTTATGGATTAACCCGAACAACTCCAATTAATCCTAATATTTATCTGTCACCATAAACAACTCCAATGCACAACAACATTGAAAGTTAAACCGAAACAGTAACAATATACAACAATATTTAGGTAGAAACACAAAGAAATTCAAGAGACAACAATATTGATGCAGATGCACGAACAGCTCCAAGGCAGAAGAATATTAAAGTAAACAAGTCCAGCTCCAAGGCAGAAAAATATTAATGTAAAACAAGACCAGGTCCAATGCACAACAATATTTCCAGAGAAATGCAAACACCTCCAATTCATAGCAATTCTATTCTTAAATACAAAGAGTTCCAATACACGACAATACTTATATACAGACAAAAAGTGCACCAATTTCCCTGAAAAAAGTATACTGTTTAGGATACTGTTGGGGGGGGGGGGGCGGTTTCCACGGGCATGCATTGGGGTGCCGGCCTCTGCCACAGACTCTATCCCTGTTGTACAGAAGGAAAGAGGGAAAAAGGAGGAGAGTGTTAGTCGCTGGGGACTCAATATTTAGACGGACAGATAGAAGGAATGAAAGAAACCTGCAGTTGATGTGTTGCCTCCCAGGTGCCAGGGTCCGTGATGTCTTAGATTAGATTAGATTACTTACAGTGTGGAAACAGGCCCTTCGGCCCCGCCGAAGCGCAACCCACCCATACATTTATCCCTTACCTAACACTACGGACAATTTCCCATGGCCAATTCATCTGACCTGCACATCTTTGGATGGTGGGAGGAAACCGGAGCACCCGGAGGAAACCCACGCAGACATGGGGAGAATGTGCAAACTCCACACAGTCAGTCGCCTGAGGCGGGAATTGAACCCGGGTCTCTGGCGCTGTGAGGCAGCAGTGCTAACCACTGTGCCACCGTGCCGCCCACATATTATTTGCATAAGCCGAAATCAATAGACATTTTAACCACCACGGAGGGTGATACTGTATGGAAAGAGCTGCCACAGGAAGTGGTGGAGGCTGGTGCAATTTCAACATTTAAAAGGCATCTGGATGGGGATATGAATAGGAAGGTTTTGGAGGGATATGGGCCAGGCCCTGGCAGGTTGGACTACATTGTGTTGGGATATCTGGTCGGCATGGAAGAGTTGGACCAAAGGGTCTGTTTCCATGCTGTACATCTATAACTATGACTCTACATACTTTTGGCAAGATCCCATGTTATCCAAGGAAAGTGCGAGTAGGCCATCTAGTGGCTATTTGCTAGTATTGGATCAGCTGAAATACTGTATAAATCCTTGTAGCTGATTGTATTTCGGAGCACTTTATTGACTGCTTCCCATGATATATATATATCGTGAATAAAGTTGGTCAATACTGAAGGTCTGTTTCCAAGATTTTCTTCAACACTCAAATAAAAGCTTTTATTTCTCCTTCATAATTGTTTGATGTACTTGTCCAAAAACTATTATTCGATTGTATAGGCCACCCAGACTGTCCTGTATCTCAACATTCTCCAGTCATCTTCAGTTAATGAATATTTTGCTTGTCCATGCTGAATACGAGATGGACAATGCACAATATTATACTCAATCTGCTATTTTTTGTTTACTCATCTTAACTAAATATTCCTGATGGAGACTTATTGTTCAACTCATCAATTTCCTTCTTGACTCTGTATTAGTGTGAGTACAGTTTGTGATTATGAATGTACAAGCACTGATCTCTCGTTAGAGTTTAACGATGTGCAAATGACCCATTTTTCCTCAATCTGTTTCTCATCATGACTCAATTCTCGCTCTAAACTAGCATACTAACCCCATCACCATGTGCTTCGAGAACGGGCTGTAACATTATAAATGTCCTTTAGAAATTCGAATGCGCTACATCTGCATCCATCCGGCTTCGTTTATCCTCATAGATTAGGGACTGTTTAGCCACGTTTTGCTTTTCAGAAAACACTGCTGGCTTTGCTTCATTTCAAAATATCTTGCACCAAATTCCTTTAAAAAGGCGGTGTAGCAATGTTTTCGCTAACAGTAACTGTTAGACTGACACAGACGTTATTTCTTGGTTCTGATTCCCATCCTTCGTTTGAGGAGGAGTGTACTTTGTGGTAATCTCTGTCAGTGAGAGGGATTGAACCTTAGTCAGTGACAGGGATTGAATCCATTCTGTTGGCATCAGTGTGCATCATAAACCAGCTGACAGTGAACCAATCTTCTCTCAGAAGGTTCAGGTCAGAATAGAATCAGAAGCGAGCAGTGCCATCCATCTGGTAAATGAAGGTGAGGCTGTGCAATTCAAAGGGCTGAACGACTGTTCAGGATTAAAACAGCGATGCTGCTGAATGAAAATAGGTCGTTGTGATGTTAGCCCCTGTCAGGTAAAACAGTGACAATGATTTGACTGTATAGAGGGTAAACACCATGACAACTATTTCCCTCTGAGAAATGAGCCGGTGTACAGCATGAAAAAAATGTATTTTAAGAACATTTAATATTCACAAGTGCAATCCTCAGCCACATCAGAATAGGCTGTTCTGAGTGAGATCACGGGCTAATATTTACTTAGTTCATGAAGAAAGGTTTGGTTTAACTTTTTTCTTAACCAACGTCAATATCAAAAGGAAAGGATGTTTCATCATCTTCGTCATCTCTTCCCTGAATTTGGTTTTGTAGCTGTATAAATACGTGGGTTTGTACAGGAACTCATGAGAATGTACCCAGATTCAGTGGCAAAATATGTTGGAGCTGTGTTATCACCTCGGTAATACGCTGTTGTTGTGAGCTCGCTGGTTAAAAAGTTAACGACTGCTGTTAGCCACAATAGGACAAAACTGCCTGATACACTGAACAGTAACACGATGGATTTCCTTCTGCTTTTCATCTCAGGATCAGTGCTATTCTCATTGCTGAGACCCCACAGTGCGCTGCATACTTTGCTTGTCACTAAAATACGCTGGAATGTCAAAGAGTTAAGCAGTAATATCAAACAAAAAGGCAGCCATGCAACTAAAATTTATTTCTGCCAAGAGTAGGCCTCACCTGAAGGCGAAAAATAAAAGGCCATATTGGAGCGACAGCCCCAGGCAACGCTTGAAATTATTCAGCTGGAGTCATAGGCAAACCAGAAAAAGAAATCAGGGCAGACAGCGTGGTTGAAATCACAGTGACAGTTCTCACTGTGCGGTAGTTTAATTTGAACTTCTGACAACAGATTGTTACAAACCGGTAAATTGCAAAGAAGAAAGTGAACCACACAGACATATCCAGTGTGGCAGGATTAACACAGAGAATGAACTAACAAACAGCATTGTAGGATAGAAATGAATGTGTAAAGTGATAATTCAAAATATGATGCACAATTACAATAAAAAATGTCACCAGGAAATCTGCAGTTGCCATGGCAATTATGTAAGGCAAGATACATTTAGAAAGTCCATAATTTCCACTGGAGAGAATGACGATGACCAGTAGGTTTGCTGTAAGAATGAAAGAGAAGAGATTAGAAGTCGGATTCCATAAAGAAATATCACGGAAATGTTTGGGAAATAGTTGGAGGTGAGTTTACAGCGAGTTTCCCAAAGATTTGTGTACAATGTAGACGAACGGACTGCATTTTGAGGTCAAAACAACATTGAAAATTTAAAGTCTGTGCTCTTCCAATAAACTTTATATTTCACTAATGGCAAAATCTAAATTAATTCTAGATAATTGCTAAATATTTCTTGATTCCAATAAAACATTCTGTTTGGACACAAACATTGCATTAACATCCAAGAGTTGATTTTCTTTGCTGATACCTATCCTGGAGGCGCTGCTCAATAAATGTGCATCATTGAGTCTGTATTCCCCAGTTCCTTCTGATGGATAAGTGACTCTGCAATGAGGATTATTCCTGAAATCTGTTACATGAACACCAAGACATTCACTGTCCAAGGAGAAAAATAACATTGTCTTACCAAGAACACCAAAGGCTGCAATAAGAGGATAGTAAATGTTCTTTATTTGGAGAATTGTAACCAAACTTTCATGAAGAATAAAAAAAATCCCTTACATTATCTGGCTTCGTGTGAAATCCATCAGAGGTCCTCAATTTCACCTTCTTTATAAATCAAGCCATCTCTCCCTCAGATTAAATGAGACCATATAATAACTGTGTCAAAACAATTAGTGGCAGTCCTTTAGCAAACAAGAGATGGCTTTCTACCTCAGCGTGGCTGGTTCATCAGGGGGTTAATTACAAAGCTCAGGCCATGAATTCCCAAACATTAGAGTTTCTTTGAGTGTGTGTGTGTGTGTGTGTGTGTCTGTGTGTGCGTGTTCCGCAGAGGAAGGGAAGATGAAACCCAATGTGTAGGGAATATTTTGTGAAGGCTAGATAGATCATTCCACTCGTCATTGCTGTTGTGGAATGATGCTAATTTAAGAAAATCTTCAATAAAGTGTCATTTAATAATATTGTTTAGTCTAAGAATGACAGTGCAATATAATGATACTGACTGCTGTTAATTTCCTCACAGTACAATGCATTGTGTAACGTCATTAGCAGTGATGGCAACTGTTATGTAAGATTACTCTTGATTGGCACCTACTCATATTCCTGGCGATGCACAAAATCTAGCATTAACGTTAACTCTAACAGCGCACAGGAAATACTCTAACATGGTGTAAAAGATAAACTGTCTAGACAGCATGGTGGTGCGCACACATGCAGACACTCGTACACACACACATGTAAGCACACACACACATACAGTATCAAAGGAACGTTGAATGCAAAGGATTATTTAGATTTCTGAAATCCCTGTGTGTCAGATTAACACAGGAAATTCATCCAGCTCGGTCAGGCTTAAGATTCTCCTCCCAGATAATGGAAACTGTTCATGTGGACATTTGGAAACGTGAATCTAACCGAGCAGAACGGAGAGAATCAAACAAGGAAATTTGCAATGAATGTATAGAATGCTTCCATCCAGTTGAGAATGTTGCGAATGTGATATCATAGAATCATCGATTAATACCGTACAGGAGAGGACATTCGACCCAACAAGTCTCTGCCACCAATAGCACACTCATCCCGAAACAAATCCCACGTTCCACACTAGGCCGAGAGCCTTGGCTGCACCATGTGACCAACCAGGTGCTTTTTAAAGTTTGGGAAGTTTCCCATCTCAATTACCCACTCACGCAGTGAATTCCAGGTTCCCACCGCTCTCTGGTGGGAACATAATCCTCAAATTCACTTTGAAAACTCCTGCCTTTCACTTTAAAAGTGTGCCCCTTGTTATTGACTCTTCAGTCAAGATATTTGACCATATGGTTGATCAGATTAAACTGTGTGCATGTGTGACAGTGTTTCTCTGCACAAGGGTGTGTGATAGTGTGTAAGAGCATGTGATTACATCTGTGTGAGTGTTTGAGTGAGCAAGGACAAGAATGTGCATTGTGTGTGTGTGTGCGCGCGCACGCGTGCCGACAGTGCAATGTGTCATTTAATGAGAGTGACTGAATAAGAGTGAGGGGTGTGAGTGTGAGGGTTTTCGCTGCAAAGTATGAGAGTCTGAGAGCAGGAAATTGAGTTTGAGAGCGTATGTGGGTGTGTCAGAGTCAGTGACTGTGTGTGACACAGTGAGAGCAGTGGGTGTTTGGCATCGAGTGTGAGAGACTGTGACAGTATGTATGATTGTACAGTGGTCTGTATGTTTTGTGTATTATTACTGGGGCAGAGACAGGTTGGGGTTTATGGACAGTTACACCATGGGATCATCGACACTCAGACTGTGCACTCGGATGGACACATGCAGGCAGACAGGCACAGTCTCACATCAACATACTTAGGAACACCATTAGAAATACACACACACTCTCTCTCTCTCTCGCTAAAAACACACACAAATGCAAAATAACAGAGTTCAAAATTACTGCTATTAATCATAATAATAAAAATTCAGATATTGAATTATTACACAGAAACACATGAAACTGGAATTGAGTCGGTCACTTGCGCGCTGGAACTGACTCCACCATTTCAGAATTCACCATACCCATCGCCCCAGAGTAACCTTAGATTCTTATTATGCAAGGGAATACATCTACCTGTAACTTAAATATATTCGTTGTCCCAGAAAGTGATGGGATGGGGACAATCAGTTCCAAAGTTACACAGCCCTAAAAACTAAATTCTCATCTGTGTCCAAAAAGGGTGACTCCCCCACTAATGTTCAAACCGTGCCCACAGTCTGAACTCACCCACAAGGAGAAACATCCATTGCCCATCCACCATATCCAGATCATGAGAGACATTATAGACATTGATCAGGTTATACTTAACTCGTCTGAACTCCAGCAGGAACAATCCCTGTCTGTCCACCCATCCCCAAAGCACAAGTCACTCAATCAAAGGATTATTGGAGTAAAATATGAGAGGCATGGAGTAAGTTGACAGCCAACCGCTTGTCCCCAGGGTAGGAAAGTCTGAGACTAGAGGGCATGGAAATGTTGGGCTGAAGAGCCTGTTTCCATGCTATCAACCTCCATGGCTCTTTGAATCTGTGAGAGCCTATGGTACAAGACAATGGGATTGCCAATCAGTGATCCTGGTGTCACCAAATTCCCTGTCACATCAAGCCTATGGCTCAACCGCCCATGAGATAGGGCTGAAATTTATCAGTTGTTACAACACAGGGTAAACCCCTCTGCAAATGTAAACCCAACACACAGAAGCTGACTTTGTGCCGTAAACTGTTACATTTCAAGATACAAAGATTTATCCCAGATGTGACTATTTGAAGTAAAAACTAACAATTTTATTCTTTAAGTCCCACAGAGAACCTTAAAACAATAGCTATTGACAACTCATTTCTCTTAAATCTATCTTTCACCTCTCACTCTACAATACTGGTCCAATTTTTTTTTAAAACTGAATTAAGATTTACAAAATAAATCATGTTTCAAAACCAGCCAGCATTGTAGATTTTCCTCTGTGTTTTCCTGGGTCATCTTTTCTTCTGTCTTCTCTTGCACAACGTTTCTTATTGACAGGTACCATTCAGAGAACCACTATTACGCGTGGGAACACCTCCCACCTTGTACATGGCAAGTACTCATGTGACTCAACCAACGTTGTCTATCTAAGACGTTGCAGGCAATGATGCCCGGTGGCATGGTACATTGGGGAAACTGAGCAAACGCTACGTCAACGGATGAATGGGCACCACACAACAATCAACAGACAGGAGGGTTCCCTCCCAGTTGGGGAACTCTTCAGTGGTCCAGGACATTCAGCCTCAGACCTTTGGGTGACCATCCTCCAAGGTGCACTTCTGGACAGGCAGCAGAGAAAAGTGGCCGAGCAGAGGGTGAAGGCTAAGTTCGGTACCCATAGGGAGGGCCTCAACCGGGACCTTGGGTTCATATCACATTACAGGTGATCACCATTGCACTACAGATATTCCCACACACACACTCTCACATACACACGAACACAGGTACACACAGACGCACAAACATACACTCAAACACACCCATATAGACACACACACTCTCACTCTCACACATGCACCCCCTCACAGACTTAAGACACTCTGCACTCACTACAGACACACACACACACTTTCTCACACTCACAACCCCCACCCCAGACAGACAAACACACACAGACAGACAAAGACCCAAATGCACACATATATTTTGTGGGGTGAATTTGTACTTGCAGAGTTACATTGTACTTTGCTCAAAAACTGCATGCATTCATGTAGAACTCTGAGCTCAAAAACTGCATGAATTTATGTAAAACTCTGTTATCTCACTTTTTAGATTAGAATCAATCTAAACATCATGGCATAGACAGAGAACACAGGTGGCCAACACCTTCAACATATTGTCTAGCTATCACCACTGTTAACAGCTAACCCGAGAATGCTACTTGAAAAAAAAGGTTTTGTGATTTACACATGAAAGAAGTGAAACTATCAGTGTATTCTAACAGATGAAAGGCTTAACACACAATCAATTTCTCAATGTATAATTTCTGTTACATCACACTGTAAATTTTTGCTATAAACTCTGTGTTACGATCGAGTCCTCCACTATCACCTGATGAAGGAGTGTCGCTCCGAAAGCTTGTGTGCTTCCAATTAAACCTGTTGGACTATAACCTGGTGTTGTGTAACGTTTCACTTTGTACACCTCAGTCCAACAACGGCATCTCCAAATCATGAGTAAAATTCAAATTCGATTAGATTTTGATATCTGAGTCATAATTTAAACGGATTGGCCAAATTTGAATTTGTTTTTTTCCCCTGGCAACGCAACCCCCGTTATTTGTTTCAAGCAAATGTTCCCTTTTTAAATTGCTTAGCACACTCTGTGCTTTCCGTCAGTCCTTGCCAGCTTCCTCTCTTTCTTCAAGGTACAGTACACATCTAAACCTTCATACCACCGTCCCCTAAAGAAAAAAAAGTCTTCATAATGAAAACATGGCATCTTCTTTTTCTCTATCCCTTCGCCACATCACTACAACATACATATGACTTTAATCTAAGTTCATTTTAACTGCCTCCCGCATATATATATAAAACATTGAATAGATACCAAGCACATCTATACTTTATCAGCTAAATTCACTGTAATTTAGTGATGACATTCTTACAACCAGCAATATGCACCATTTGTAAATTGAAAGTCAGTAACATAAGACTCCAGTGAAATAGTCTTATGCTGTTGTCTTTAAAGCATTCGAAGAATTTAAGGGGACGATGATCCTTGCACACAACCATCTCTGACATGTCATTTGTGACATGCATATTAAAATGCTGTAAGGCCAGTACCAAATTCAACAGTTCATTTTCGATCGTGGAGTATTTCCTCTGGTGGATGTTGAGTTTCTTCAAAAAATAACCAATTGGCAGTTCAATCCCATCCTCATTTTCATGTAGGAGTACAGCTACAAATCCTGTTAGTAGCATCAATGAAAACTTTGAGGGATTTCGAAAAATTTGGTGTCGCTAAAACTGGTTTCGTGGTTAATATTGCTTTCAAATGGTTGAATGCGTCCTGGAATTGTTCTGTCCAGTGAAACTCTGTGTTCTTCTTCAGCAAATCTATTAGCGGTGCCACTACATTGCTGAAGTATGGAACAAACTTCCAATAGAATCCGCTGAGTCCCAGAAAATCAAGCACCTCTTTCTTCGAGGTTGGTCATGGAAATTCCTCGATGGCCTTCGTTTTTGTTTTCTGTGTGGTCAACCTTCTCTGACCGATGATGCGTCCCAAAAATGTCAACAGTGCTTTCACGAATTCAGTTTTGTTTAAGTATATTCCGAGTTTTGCTTCTCACCGTCATTCTTAGGGCTTGGCCAACGGTATCATGTGGTATTTCCAGGACTTACTAAAGATCGCTACATCTTCCAAATAGAAGCTTGTTAACCCAGGCACACTCTGTTCATGAGTGTTTGAAATGCGGCGGGTGTGTTCTTCATTCCAAAAAAAAACTTTAAGCTGATAGAGCTCATTTGGGGTTACAAAGTCAAACATTTCCTTTGTTGTCTCTGATAAAGGTAATTGCCAGTAACCCCGCAGTAAGTCCAAATCGGTGATTGTAACTGGCTTGTTGGACTTTGTCGATACAGTCTTCCAATCTCGGAATTGGACATGATTTTGATTTTATAACAGCATTGACCTTGCGATAATACATGCAGTGCCGTTGAGTCCCGTTTGGTTTGGCAACCAAGACAATCGGCGAATTCCCCTTGCTCTGGCTTGGTTCGATGAAATTGTCATTGAGCACGGCCTCCACCTCCTTCTGGACCTGTCTGCCTTTGAGAGGATTAAGCCAGTAGGACTATTATTTTATCAGAACAGTATTCCCTACGTCTACTTCATGTACAACAGCATTTGCCCTGTCTATCTGACTTTTATATATATCCTGATATTCAGTGACAAATCTTCCAATTGTGTTCTTTGTTCCTGAGACAGATAGATCAATAACCAATCCCACTCCTTAAGGATTTCTTCATTTTTTAAACATTTTAAGACATATAAAAATCCACACCATATGTATTTGATTCCTCACTCTGTGGGGCAGTAACTAACACATGTTTCTCCAGTTCTTTCTCTCTAGTCTAACATTTATTCAATACCTTCACATGACATGCCTGATAAAGGTTTTTTTTTTCTCCATCTGGCATCTTTCCTAGATAGTTCACCTGACTCAACATTTTCTCATTTTGATAGGGACCACTAAACCTGGCTTTGAAGGGTTCTTCTATCATTGGTAACACGATATCCACTTGGAAAAGGTCCGAGTCAGAGAGCGTTTTTATCTGCCACCTGCTTCATTCCACGCTGTGCCGTCTTTAGAAGTTGTTTAGCCGACTCACCTACTCGATTTAAACTCACCCTCACTTCTAATACATAATCTAATTGTGAGATCTCCGACTTTGGTCCAATAAACTTCTCTTTAATTAATTTCAAAGGGCCTTTCACTTCATGCATGAATATTAACTCGAAGGGAGTGGGCTGAGTAGATTCATTTGGCGCATCTCTAATGGCAAACAATACGAATGGGATACGTTTATCTCAATCATTCAGATAACCTTGACAGTATGCTCTCAACATGGACTTCAAAGTATGATGCCATATTTCTAAAGCTCCCTGGGATTCAGGATGATACGCACTGGATTTAAAGTGCTGTATACCTAAACTATCCATACCCTCCTTAAACAGCCGAGCAGTAAAATTTGATGCTTGGTTCGACTGAATCTCTCTGGGAAGCCCATACAATGTGAAGAAAGGCATTAAGTCCCCACAGCCCTTTTGGCCTTGATACTCCGGAATAGAATTGCCTCTGGAAATCTGGTAGTCACATGCATTAAGGTTAACAAGCACTGGTTCCCACTTTTCGTTCTCGCGAGGGGACCTATACAATCAGTTATAACCCGCATGAAAGGTTCTTCAATGTGGGAATTGGCAACAAAGCTGCTGTTTTAATTACCACCTGTGGTTTACCTACCATTTGGCATTAATGACACATACAGCTAAAGGGAACCACACCCTTGTGCATTCCAGGCCAATAAAAAATATTTTGTACCTGAGCCTGAGCCTTTGGTACCCCGAGGCGACCTCCTACTGGTATTCCATCTGCTATCCGTAACACATCCTGTCTATATGCTACCAGCAACACAATCTGATGCACTTCGGCCCATTTCTCTTCTGTACTAACCTGCCATGATCTCCATTTTCGTCTTAGGATTCTATCTTTCAAATAAAATCCTCAGGATTATTCGCTGCATCCTTTTTAGAGTACACATCCACATATATAAATATCTTTTTTCATCTTGTTCTCCTGTTGCAAGTCCATTAGCCTTTCAGGCCTAAACACTTCTGTCTGACCCTCGACCTGTTCAGGTTTTTTTTTCCTGAACCATTTCATCAGACAGGATATCCGCTAACTGAACCTCAACTCCTTCAGCTTTCTCTTTAGTTTTTACTTCGTGCTGTGATTTATGATAGTGGGATCTGGCTCCCACACAGTCTGTGGAAATACCAGGATATTTCTGTTTTAACTCCTCAGTTTTTTGGTCTTCCTTGGGTTTCTCCTCAACAACGGACCACCTTGGACCCTGCCAAATCATTCTCAAAAACAAACTGGATTCCTGGAACTCAGTCAATCACTCCTAATGCAAATTACCCAGTCCCAGTTGGCACTTCAAAATAGATCAGACGTAGGGGAATGCTAAATTTCTGTCCACCTATTCCACAAATTGCCACACTCTCGTGTAACAGATCAGAAAAGGTGCATATTCACTCATCCCTTACTATCAGCGACTGGTTAGATTATGTATCTCTCAAAATCATAACTTCTTGTCCTACTCCCCCTTGTTCTTTCTGAGTAAACTTTACCCACAGAGGTGAATTAGTTGTAGAGATCAGATACTAACTCCATATCCAGCCCCTGCCCAGACTGTGCACTCTCCTGCAGCTCCTCGGCTCTTCTTGGGGTTTCCTTTTCTACTTCTACTAATGCTACTGGCTTAGCTTATTTTACCACATCTTTTGCCATAATGCTTTTCTTCACCAAACAGCACTGTGACTTTATGTGTCCCACTTTACCACAGTGGAAACACCTGAGGCCTTTCAAACTCCCTGTCCACCGTCTTTGGCTTCTTTTTTGTCCTGTGGTAAATTCTTACCAGTGCTCTCTTCTCATGGTTTTGCAGTGTAGGATCTTTACTTCTCCCAACCTCTGTATCTCACAGTACAAGATTATTGCCGGAAGCTTGTCTTATGCACCAACATGTATCCATCTGCTATTCTTGATGCCCTTCTCACTTTCTGACCTTTCTGTTCCTCCACGTGAATTCTTAACATTTCTGATAGAGAATTTTTAAACTTATCCAGCAGCATAGCCTCTCCTAAGGCCTGACACATCCTCTATTTTTAAAGCATGCAGCCATCTGTAAAATGGCTATTTTTAATTCTTTCGAACTTGGAATAAGTCTGACCTGGATCCTTCTTTTTGTTTCTGAAACACTGTCTGCATTCTTCTGGTATCAATTCATAAGCAGTTAAAATAGCGTGTGTGACCTCTTCATAATCTCTTGATCCCTCATCTGACATAACTTTCTCCGCCTCCCAGTTTAGTCTTAACAAACATGGGACCACTCCATCTGCCCAGACAACGTTTCAAATGAAATAAAGAATGTTTCGACATCTTTCTCATCAAAATGCGGCAGAATTTTGACATATTTGTTTATATCACTACCATCTGTTTTAATCTCCTTCCTGATAACTTGAGTTTGCTGACGAAGTCGCAACCTCTCAAGTTCAAATTCTCTCTCCTTTTGCTCAGTGAAGAACGGTCTCTCTCTTTCTTAATTCTCTCTCTCTCTTTCTCGCTCCCTTTCGTCTCTCTCTCTCCCTCTTTGCTCAGCTAAAAAACTTATATTTTTCTCTTTTGGCTCTCTCTCTCTCTTTCTCCTCTCTCTCTTTCTCTTTCCCTCTTCCTTTTCTCTGTCTTTGTTTATATCCTAACTACATTTTCCTCAATTGTAATTAAAGTTTTTCCACCTCGACTGCAATTATCTGTTTCTCTAATACACCTAAGTGTTTGCGTAATTCCCTTATAATTTCTGCTTAACTTTAATCCTTGGTCAAACCCAAATCTAACTTCTTTACTAATTCTAAAAGTATGGCCTTTTTCTTACTTTCTAAACTTTCTTGGCAAATTTGAGAATCATCTTCAAATTCCAGAAATTCTTTGGCAATTCTAAGAGCCATTTCTCTCACGTTTAACCAACCACAAGTCATTGAAATTAAACAAATTGTCCCACCCACATTTTATTTAAAGATCTAGGACACTAACCTGCAAGTAATTAAATCCATTGGGTTTTGACATTCCCCAAATCGATTCAAATCTGTCCAAATCCCAGCGCGGATCTGTCTAAACCTGTTGAAATCGTGCACGAAAGCCCCCAAACTGTTATGGCATGGGGTAAACCCCTCTGCTAATTTAAACCAGCAACACGTGCTGTAATCTGTTAAAATTCAAGAGGCAAAGAAATTTCCCAGAGGTCACTATTTAAAATAAAAATTAGCAACTTTATTCTTTAAGTCGAACAGAGAATATTGAAACCAACATCTATTTAAAACTTCTTTCTCTTAAACTTATCTTTTCCTCCCACTCTACAATACTAGTCTGACAAAAAAATCCTGGTAAAGATTTACAAAATAAAATCCCGTTTCAAACCTAGTCAGCTTTGCTGCATCTCCTTTGTAGATTTTCCTCTTCAGATTCTCACCAGGTCGGCCTCGATGTTCTGCTGTGCAAACCCCTTCCCCAGACAGGCACCTTTCAGAGACCTCTTGTGCTAGCAGTGTCCGGTCTTATATCCTAAAACATCAGATCGTATCATTGGTTTTAATATTATTAAAATATTAAATTCAAACTTGATTGGAGTTTGGTATCTTGGGACATAATTAAATCTGATTGGCCGAATTTGAATTGCGTTTTGTCTCATGGCAAGCTAACTGTTCTATTTGTGTCGACCACGTGTTGCATTGTCACCTTGTTCAGAACACTTTATGCTCGATCAGGTAGTTTTGTTAGCTTTTCAACTCCCTTAAAGGTACAGTACCTCTACACCTTCATAAAACTTCCTACCATCAAGCCAACTTTGTATCCAGTTGGCTAGCTCTCCTGGATCCCATGAGATTTAACGTTACTCAACAACCTACCCATACGATACCTTATCAAAGATCTTGATTAAGTCCATGCAGAAAATGGTTACTGCACAGTCTTCATCTACCTCGTGGTTCCCACTTCAAAAAAACAGAATCAATCAGGACTTTGTTTTGGCCAGAGTTGGAGAATTGTGTGCAGTTCTCACTGAAACCAGAGGATGGAACTGATTGGACTGGAGGAAGTGCAAAGGAGATTCTCCATGAATGTTGCTGGGGGTGTCACAATGCAGCTGTGAAGAGGGTGGTTCATAAACTCGGGCTGCTTTCTTTAGAGCAGGAATCGGGGTATATAATACTATGTGGGGCATGGACATTGCGGATAAACAGTAGTTGTTTTCCCATTGTCGAATGTCCAATAACAAGGCGGGATAATTTTAAACTGAAAGGCTTAAGGGGGAGCATGAGGAAAACACTTCTCTCCTCGAGGATGGAAGGGGCCTGCAATACACTGACTGGAGGGTAGTTGAGACGAGAAACCTCTCAACCTTTAAACAATACTTGATGAACAGTTGAAATATCATAACATTCAAGCCCACAGGCCAAGTGCTGAAAAATAGGATGAACGTGGATTCAGTATAATTTCAGTGGGACAAACATGATAGGCTGCCCAGCTATTTCTCCTCTATGTGATTCTGTCATTCTGTAATTCTGAAGGGAAGGTTCCGAATTAGTTTCTTTTCTCGTATTTGTCTGAGTATCAGTTCCAGTTCTTGATATCCTCAGTATCAGCTTCAAGTTCTGTATTAGAGTGCTCGTTCACAGATAGAATTTCCCAAATGTGTTGTAAAACTGAATGAACAAGAACAACAGTGGGACAACAGGGTGCAGCAGAACAGCTCTCAAGGAGCTCGACAGCATGAGGTACTGAATGACTGTATAACCTCAGCAAAATGAAGGGCTTCATGAAAAAGAATATCAGAAGATATTTAGATATGTATGGCATTGTTAGGATATGGAACAATGCAAGTATTGTCATTTGAAGATAAATTGAAATTAACTTTGATGCCTGATAGGTTCAGATTAATCTAGTCTTTAGGGTATTCAATTACAGCGGAAAATCTCAATGATATCACATCACTAAAATAAACCTGTTGTCATACTTTGTTTGTTCAAAATGACATAAAAAATTTAAGATATAATCACAATTTCTCTGTGGAGATACAATACAGTATATATCAAAAAAAATACTGTTACTGTGTCAGTTCCAGTTTCGAGGGAATGCTCCCGTTCCAACTGATTGGCAGCAGCAGGGAGAGGTTGTTTCACAAACAACAAAATGCATCTTCCAATACAAAAGGTCGTCAAAGTATATTGCACCATCCTTGCTGTTGTTGGTATTCCTGGTAAGTCTTATAACAACTTAAGTTGCGTACATCTCTGCATTAAATCAGACTTATTCCACTCTATGACTCTTAATCATTTTATTTCCATTTAGCAAGGCAAATACTGATGCCAAATTCCAGTATCCTTACTTATTGAGTTCAAAGAAATTCGTTTGATTAGTAGGTTCCTCAGTAATGTGCAGCATTACCTGTTTCTCTATACTGTGCAGAATGGGTTTACCCAGAGCCCACCTTGATGGGGTTGGGCTGAGCACAAGCCCTGGCTGGTCTAGAAAGTGTTTAGCAAGACCACTCTCTCTCTCTGTCTGTGGGAGTCCAAAGCCTGCTATTGGTCAGATGGGTTTTTATAACAACCCACCTGTTAGTGATACCTGGTGTTTCCCATTCCTTGATGGGGAGGGATTGTGTTGGGGTCTTGCTCAGGCAGCTCGTTCTAAATAGGCCCAGATACAACAGGTGGGCAACGATCGAGTTGAACAAGTCATTACAGAGTGAGAAGAGAATGTCAGCATGGATAGCTTTGACCATCTTGTCTGTTTTTTTCAGTCAGTGGATGTGTGGGGGCATGATATTTGTGA
Organism: Chiloscyllium plagiosum; assembly: GCF_037043375.1. Lineage (NCBI taxonomy): Eukaryota > Metazoa > Chordata > Chondrichthyes > Orectolobiformes > Hemiscylliidae > Chiloscyllium > Chiloscyllium plagiosum. The sequence goes on along the minus strand of NW_028270178.1, from coordinate 21,880,024 downwards.
GGATAGTTCACTGGGAGGGCCGTTGAACATAGGATTCCAATTATGATGTGTAATGTTGGATTATTTGATTGGCAAAAAGACGAGAGAGTTGTGCCATTTGTAAAACGGTGGACAGTGCTGTGATGTGGAGTTTACTAGGACAAATACTGAGATCTGGAGTACAGTGGTAACAGCTCTCACACAGAGGAACAAACAACATTGTCTAACAGGATGTTTCCCATGTTGCACTTTGTTGCTGTTACCCTTTGATGCTCCTGAAGCAATACTGGTCAATGTGAAGGGGCTCCCACGTACATTCGTTTGGGATTGTTATTTGGACTTTGATTACCAGTTTGGATAAGTGTTATTATTATTTTGATTATTGTTATGGTTATTTGTGAGTACCTTTAGGTGAATCGTATGGATATATTTTAAAACCAATTCAATGTGAGACCATAGAGTTACACCATCGAGGGCAGTATCCCGTCAACTTTGCGAGATCTCTGTTCTTCCACCTGGTCCACGGGGCTCAGAACAGTGGAGATTGGGTGGTACAATAGGGTTTTTCACTGATGAATGGCAAGTTGGTTTCGGGTGACTGGTGTGCGATTTAGGATAATTGATATTGTTGTGTTTCTCCGAGGGTCCAATCGGGACAAAAACATCCGGCCATACGGACTGATTGTTAGCTCTGCTGTTGGGATGTTCAGTTGACCTGATGCTCAGGATTCAGGGACTTGTTGAGTTGGATAATATATCTGGGTCACCGGTTGATTCATGTCCATCCGTAGCACACTGCTAAAAGAATATGAATTATAGATGTATATTGTTGAATCCATTGATTGTCAAAAAGATATATATGTTGTACTGCCTCATTACCCTGGATTGAATGATGTTCTTGGCCCCACAGCATGGCACATCATTGCACCAAGTGTCACACGGGATGTCTGTCCAAATAGTGAATGTGGTTTATAGGTGGGGTGTTTATAGGAGGTCACATATCGATACTGAGTAAAGCCACCCTGTTTCTTAGCTGTTGAAGTTTGAAATTGTGGAGGGGGGTGGAAATGAGTTAGTATCGAAGGGATTCGTTGTTGCCAGCTCACAGTTGGATGTTTATAAATGTTTGCAGTATTGTAAACACTGAGCTGTTCACTCCCACAGCACACTGTAAATGTCAGGGCTGCTACACTAACCCTGCTGGCTGGGAGATATCTGGCACAGTGTGTTTTACATCAGGGGAGTAACACAGTGAATCAAACTCTTTGATGCAATAACGTCCCCTTTCTTCAATTCCAAAATAGTTCACTTGACAGAAAATGTTATTGTTGGAGTGTTGGGTGGAAAAATATCAAATGAGATTCATGTGGCATTCGATAAGACTGTAAGAATGAGAGAACATGACTGCCATAGTGCCACAGGTTAGTGCAGTACAGAAGACTGAGTCAACAGCAATAACAACAACAAAACAGATACTGCTGGGAAAGGTCAGCAGGTCTGGCAGCATCTGTGGAGAGAAATCACAGGAAACGTTTCAGATCCAGAAACAGTATGCAATGGATTGCAAATCGGAAATCTTTGCAGCTGGCTGCATATGTTTGGCGCTCAGTTTATAAAGTGAAATGTCCCAGTAAATATAAACAGATGTGGTAGTTGTTATGAAATTAAAATGGCAGATTAACAACGTTAGTTCAATGAAGTGCCCTGTACAAATATTTTGTTGACCCAAATAATATTTTTGGTACTGATTAATCTTCCAGCAAGGTTAGGACAAGCTCGGGGATGTGGCTACATTAATTTACTACTTGTACGTTATTAATCATGGATTTACAGCTGGACTGTTTCACATCAGTATTTGATTGGAATTGGATGAATAATTGTTGAATCTGCTTTTCATAATCTGCCCACAGTTAAATTTCGAGTGATCGCTGCTCTTCACTTTGAGGTGTGTGTCCTCCTTGGGAGGAGGAAGTGAACCGTTAATCAGTGAAAAATCAATCAGCTTTAAGACAATATATAAAAATAAAAATACCGATGAATGGGAATACAAATGTCTATTTCACCAAATAACTAACTTTACTAACTGCAATATTAAGATTATGGTTGATAATTAAATTGGGGAGAATCACCTCGAATTGACAGACCAGAATTCCGAACATTTAACATGGTGCTTTAATATACCATCCAAGCCTCTTTCTACCAAGTGCTCTAACGCTGAATAAGTATTCCACATTAATGAACTTCATTTGCCATTTCTTTTATTAGTGTAGATATTATTTCCGTATCTACTTCACAAAGTTCTTTATATCTGGATGCGTCTGTGTTCTCTATGTCAATAACATTGCTCACAAGTCCAGTTTCTAACATTAGGAGCATTTCTCTTACTTTAGTGTGATAGTGACAAACGTTCCGACTCGGCCAGGAGCCCAAACTCTGTCACACGTTGCTTGTTTCTTGTACTGTAACCTCTGGCCTTCCGATACAGCCACATGTTGCCTGACCTTTCCAGCTCCACATTCTATCCACTCTGACTTCCAGCATCTGCTGTCCTTACCATCTCCACATGTTAACTCTGTAATGCACCAAACTCAGAACTGTTTACCTTGCATTTACGAAGGATTTATGATCTGTTCCTCAATTACTTATTTTTCCAGTTAACGTTTAATTCCTGAAAAGAAATCTTCAGCTCTTAAACATATTAATTCTGAGCTCATGTTTACAATAAGGAACCCTTGAAAAACTGAACTCAATGAGATTGCAACACTCTTTTGTTTCATCCTGACCTTAGGTGGAATTGGTTAGGGCTTTTGGAGGTCAGTCATCTTAGTCACCATACACCTCTGCTGGCTTCTGCATGGTAGTACTTTGACCCTAAAATCTGCAGCTGCCTCAATGATGCCCTTCCTTTATCATAATTTCAAAATTAGAGATATAGATGTCCCTTGAATTCCAGCATCAACAGATTTCTGTATTTATCAATACCATGGACCAACCATTGACGAGAAAATGACCTGGCCCAGCCACACAAGTGCTGTAGTCACAGTAGTATGTCAGATACTCTGATAACTGTGACAGTAAGCTCCCTGACTGCCTCTATAATCCATGTCCACCATCCAGAAGCACAGGTCAGGGCTGGGATGGAATGATCTCCATGTACTGGCTGAGTGCAGCTCAAATGCAGCATTGAGTGTAACACTCACAGATCTCCACATTGTACAGGACAGACAACTGGTCCTAGTGATTGGCACACAGATCATTCAGTACTCACTCTCTTCACCAATGACACCATGACCAGCAATGAAAATCATCAACATGATCCAAACCAGTGCAAGTCTCATTTGAATAGCACTTTCCATGATCTCTCGGCAGAACAAGGACAGCAGATGCAGAGAAACACCATCACATGCACGTTCTCTTTCAAACTAGATTTAATTCTGACTGGAAAATATTGTCATTCCTTCACTGTTGGTGGGTAAAAAGATTAGATTAGATTTCCTACAGCATGGAAACAGGCCCTTCCGGCCAACAAGTTCACACTCACCCTCTGAAGAGTAATCCACCCAGACGCATTCCCCTAACAATTTAGGATAGCATGACAATTTAGCATGGCCAATTCACCTGACCTGCACATATTTGGATTGTCGGAGGAAAGCCACGCAGACAATGTGCAAACTCCACACAGACAGACGACTGAGGCGGGAATTGAACCCAGGTCGCTGGTGCTGTGAGGCAGCAGGGCAAACCACTGAGCCACCATGCCATCCTGATTCTGCAACTGTACCCCAGAAACACAGTGAGCTTTCCTGTATCTCAGGAAATGTAGATGTTCAAAAAGGTAGATCTCCAATCCCATCAGAAAGGTGAATAGAGCTGGGCAATGAATATTGGCCCAGCTACGAAAGCTCACATTCCAATGGGACATTTAAAAATAACGCCCATTACAACAAGTGCAAGAGGATATTTCTGATCCCGAGAGGTGGCTAATGTCTCGGAGAATGTTTCGTCTGGCAGAGAGAAGGAGAAATGTCTTGGCTGAAAGAGTGGATGTTTGGTACTGAGCGGATAATCCCTATCATAGCTTATTTTACCAAATCCCATAAATTTCCGAATTCTTAATGGTTTCAAAGCCAGGAGACCGATCTTATTGCCTCAGTTTTCTTTGCTAAGTACTGGTCTGTGTGTTAATGTTTCAAACTCCGGTAAACTACGGTGATTTGAGTGGACAATCCCTTGTCTTCAAAACTTGGATCAAATTTGGAGTGGATCATTTCATATCTGTGATAATGGACTCAGTATGGCGATATCCAATCCCGGATAAAGATCTAAAAAGGAAGCAGTTGGCGGCAGTACAGAGTTGGCTGTGCATGTGGAGCTTCATTTACTTTTTTTCATTGAAGGGATGTGAGTGTCGCTGGTTTGGTCAACATTCACCTCCTTTCCCTAATTGCCCAGAGGGCAGGTAACAGTCAATCAGGTTGTCGTGGGTCTGGAGTCACACGGTGGCGAGACGAGGTAAGGATGACAGATTGTCTTCTCTGAAGGACATTAGTGAACGAGATGGTTTTTCTTCCTGACAACTGTCAATTATTTCATTGTCATCATTAGACTCATTAAAATTCCACCATCTGCTATGGGGAATGTTGAACCCAGCTCCGCAGATCATTAGCTAAGTCTATTAATTAACAGTCTCGATATAGTCCCATTAGGACATTATCCTCCAACATCTTTAGTAATGGTGTGAATCCACAAAGATTTAACATTGGCACAGTAGTTCGCATTGCGGCCTCACAGTGCCAAGGACCTGGGTTTGATTCCACCCTTGAGTGATTGTCTGTGTGGAGCTTGCACATTCTCCCCATGTCTGCATGAGCTGCCTCTGGGTGCTCTGGTTTCCCCACACAATCCAAAGGTGAGCATGTTAGATGGGTTGGCTAAGCTAAATTGCCCTATAGCGCCCAGGATATCTGGTTAGGTGAGTTAATCATGATAAAACCACATGCATTGGGTGAGGTCTGGTTAGAATACTCTTCAGAAGTGTGCTGCAGATTCGATGGGCCAAATGACCTCTTTCCGCACGATAGGGTTTCTACGATGTTATCATAGAAACAGACTCTGATGATTGCCATGGAGAATGCTGGTTAGGTGGTGAAGATTCCGAGCCCCAGTGTGTTCTCTGAATCTGAGAGGGGGATCTCTATTCACAAGGAGAGGTGTTTGGGAACATGAGCCTGGACACGAGGCAGGAAGGTTTGCTTAAACTCTGATAAAATGTGTGATTTCTAAACCAGAAAGTTGCTATGAACAATGCAGCATGAATTCAGGTTATATTTGAGTGGGAGCTGTAGTATACAGTGTACAGCCATGTGGGAGAGTCCCTGTCAAATGTTGCAGTGCTCATGGTTTCAGTGGGTATGCAGCTTGTGATATGGTGGTTCGATTCATTGCTGGATACTTCTGTGGTACAGATTGTCAGGATGCTCAATCCTGTCCATGAGGGAGGGACTCAATTCCCTATCAATTGTTCAGCAACAGTCATTCCTGGACAGTGTGGAGTGATTTAATGTCATTCATATAGTGTGGGTATACACTTCAGGGGACACTCTGAGCCATGGAGGCTCCAAAACCAAAGACAGAAATTTTGCAATCAATGTCCATGTTAGGTGCATCCCATTCATTGTTTTATTGATTTGAGGTGTCCTGATGTGGATGTTGTGATCTCAGGGGAATCTCCAGCCAGTCTGAGTAACCTATAAACCAGGTGAAATCAACCACTGCCAACTCCAACAAAAAAAAATCATTCAGCACATGGCTGTGCTTTGTGTGCACAATTTGCTGTTCTCATTCTTCCCCTTCTTTTTAAATTGCAAATGATTCATTTTGAGAGAGCTTGCTGCTATGGTTCAGATTCTTTAAACTTCATATGACATGGAGCAACATTTATCTTTGTGCTATTATTTTCAGTCTAAGCTCAGGCACGGAGAATGTTTGATCAGTAACTTCAAGTCTTTCTCTCTCTCTCTCTTGCAGTTAATCTAGTGGTGATTGTAATCTTAGCTCGGCAGAAGTGTGGTCTTTCTACATGCATCACTCACTATCTGGTGGCCATGGCAGCGTCTGATCTACTGTTCACTATTGTTTATTTCATCTTTCGCCGATTCCCTTACTATTATTATCCACTGTGTTTCCTGGACATCACTCCTGTTTGTACTGTTATCTATGTGCTTCACCTCTTGCTCATTGATTGCTCTGTCTGGTTCACTGTTGCTTTCTCTTTTGACCGATTTGTTGCGATTTGTTTTCATCAGATGAAAGCTAAGTATTGTACAGAGAAAACTGCAAAGCGGGTTGTAGCAACAATCTGCATTTTCTTTTCTTTAAAGAACATTCCCAACTACTTTCGATATATACCTCAAAAGATTATCAACAATGTTCCATGGCACTGTAAAACAAGGCCCAGTTATTATAATGACCGGTGGGAAAGTTTTAAATACTTTGAATATTTTTTAACACCAATGTTACCATTCACTTTTATTTTCTTTCTCAACATTCTGACTGCCAGACACATCTTCGAGGCTGTTAAGATGCGTAAGGGACTGAGGGGTCAGAGAAAAACAGAGAATGATCCAGAGATAGAGAGCAGAAAAGATTCTGTGATTTTACTGTTTGCCATTACCACCAGCTTCATACTTCTGTGGATTCTGTGTGTTTTAAGGTTCTTTCGAGCTGGTGATTCCTTGAATTACGCTAATTATTATCTCTTTGAAGAAGTCGGATATATGCTGCGGAACCTCAGTTGCTGCACAAATGCGCTTATTTATGTGGTGACGCAGAAAAAATTCAGAGACCAGTTAAAGTATGCAGCAAAATATCCAGTTATAAAAATAATTCAATTGGTGAATAAATCCAAGTCACTGACAGACAACAGTAGACACAGCAGATAATGGAATGACGAGTCCACGTGAGGCATGTTCAGAAGGAGAAGGAGGAACACCAACGGGACAACACTCATTTTCTAATGGGCAAGGATGACTCAATCTGAGGGACAAAACAAAAGCGACTGCAGGAACAAAATCAGTGTAAAGTACTGTCAGCAAGGAGCAACAGTCAGTAGAAAGCTGGACAACAAAAGCAAAACTGAAAGAGGAGTTAGACATGCACCAAAGATACAATCATTCAAAGCAATCCGTTCTCAGTAGGTGACACGGACACATAAATCAATGAGCTGGAGGAAAGGATCATTGTTCACTATCGGCCCAGAGTGTAAGACGCAGCGACAGAGTCCTCTCCATTCTTCCTCACTGAATTAACTGATCCACACATCGTGACAAAGGGAGGAAAAAATAAAGAGTGTTATAAGGAGAAAATAATGTCTTGTAAAAACATTCTGTGCCCTTTGATTGTAAGTTTATTTTCAACAGTAATTTACTTCATTTCCATTCAATCCCTGGTATCATTCTGTTTCTTTAATCCTGCCTTTCCATGAACCAGCTGATGGGTTAGTGGGGAATCCAAGGCCAACCAGACGGACTCCTGGACTCTCTCTACCTCTGCACCTTCCTATGACCCAGCTCCCCTTTCGATTTAAGATGCTCCTTCAAATCTGCCTCTTTATATCAGTTACTGTCACCTGACCTAACATCACGTTCGGTGGGTGAACATCAGCTCTGTTTAATTTGTCATGACAAATGTCTTTATAAAATGTCTTTGGGGATTATGTTGAGTTAAAGTGGACAGTGATGGTACTGTCGTGGTGAGTATAATTGCCTTCCAAGCAGATGAACGGGGTTTGATTCCCGGCAATGGCAAGTTATGATTTTAACATTGATCAACCGGAAATCGAAAAGAGAAATTTGATCAAGATGAGAATCCAAACAGCTTTCATTCCAAGACAATATTTTCTCACAACCCATCCTTCCCTCCTTCTAATCCTTCTAATCCCACTAAAAATGACTCTGGCTGTGATCCATCTCTGGGGAAGTCGACCCACAGGAAGAGGGAGCTGGGAGCTGACTGGATGATCTGGGTCTTGGGTGGAATGGGCGTCTATGAGTGACAGACCTGGGGGTATTTCAAATAGGTTCTGGCAACCACTGTCCCTTTCACCATGTGCACTGAGCAGGGAGTGAGTATCTGTGTGTTTCTGTCTGTATCTGTGTGAGGGTGTGGGGTGTGTTTTAATGTCAATCCCAGTTTGATCCTTTAATACTCCCCATTCCCTCCCTGAACCATCTCCTCCTAAAGGAGGCCCCTGGAGCAGGGTATGTCCACAATGGGAAAGAGGGAGTGTGAGAGACCCTCGAGTGAGCTGGGACCAACCAGAATAGAAAGTATCACCACTTTAATCTCATCATGTCTTTCCTTAACTCCTGTTTATCTCTGAGTGATCCTCTTTTCTGTCTACCTCTCATACATTCCACTTCTCTCTCAATCTTTTTTCTTTCTCACACTATCTCTCTCTTTTTACTGATACTCTTTCTTTTTGCCTTTTTCTCTCCTACTTCGTCTTTCGACTTGTGGATATTTTTCCCACTATCTTCCTTTCTTTCTTCTTGTTTCACTTTCTCTCTTTCTTTCCTTCCCTATTTTTGTCTTTCAATCCTGAAACTGCAGCCCTCCAACACCAATTTTGCGCACACCACTTCGGCAAATTTTGCAGTCCCACAAACTTAGCACCCCCCGTCCATTGTCCCTGTCCAATTGCCCTCCCCTTGGGTCTTTCTTCACCCTTGAACTGCCCATTCTGTACTTCCTACATTACACATCCACTGTATATCAGAGACACTCTGTGTCTCCATCCATCCACAATACTCTCCATGCCATGTCCCTGCCCCTGGGGTGGGTGACAAAAGGAGCATATGTAGAGACAAAACTGTCCTTTGACTGCCTGCTGTAATGTCAGAGATTTATTCAGCACATAAACCGACCCTACAGGCCAATCTGTCCACACTAACCATATTCCAAGACTAAGAAGTTCCACCTACCTGTGCTTGGTCCGTATCCTTCCAAACATTTCGTATTCATTAACTTATCCAAATGCACATTTTGAGAAGGCAAATCTTAATGGCGAGGTCCTGGGAGTGTTGCTGATCAAAGACACCTTTGATTTCAGGTTGACAGTTCCTTGAAAATAGAGTCACAGGTAGATAGGATCGTGAAGAATGCATTTGGTATGCTTTCCTTTGTTGGTCAGAGCATTGAGTATAAGAGTTGCAAGGTCATGTTGCAGCTGTACAGGACATTGGTTCGGCCAGTTTTGGAATGCTGCATTCAGTTCTGGTCTCCTTCTTATCGAAAGGATGTTATGAAAACTGAAAGGGTTCAAAAAAGTCCTACAAGGATATTGCCAGTGTTGAAGACATTGAGGCTGAATAGTCTGGGGCTGTTTTCCCTGGAACATTGGAGGCCGAGGAGAGACCTTATAGAGATTTATAAAATCATGTGGCATGGATAGGTTCAAACAAGAGGTGAGAAGGGAAAGATTTAAAAGGGACCAAAAGGGCAACGTTTTCATGCAGAGAATGGTGTGAATATAGAATGAGCTGCCTGAGGAAGCGGTGGAGGCTGGCAAAATTACTGCATTTAAAAGACAAGGAGAAACTGACGACTGCAGATGATGGAGATCAGTGTCGAGAGTGTGGTTCTGGAAAAGTACAGCAGATCATTCCTGATGAAGTCTTATGACCGAAACGTCGATTCTCCTGCTCCTCAGATGCTGCATGACCTGCTGTGCTTTTCCAGTACCACACTCCTGACAACATTTAAAAGGCATCTTTATGGGTAAATGAACTGAAAGGGCTTAGAGGGATATGGGCCAAGTGCTGGCAAATGGGACAAGATTTAGTTAGAATATCTGGTTGGCTTGAACGAGTTGGACGGAAGGGGTTTTCTCTTGCTGTTCATCTCTATGACTCTCTGCCTTTTAAACGTTAGAACTGTACCTGCATACATCACTTTCTCTGGCAGTTCATTCCAGCACGCAAACCACTATCTGTGCAAAAAAAGAGTTGCCCCTTATATCCTTCTTAAATCTTTCTCTTCTCATTTTAAAGTATGCCCCTACTTTTGATAGGGAAAAGACCCTCATCATTTCCCTTATCTATACACCTTACGATTGTATAAACCTCAATAAGGTCATCCCTCCACCTCCAATGTTCCAGTGAGAAACAGTCTAACCTTTCTTGTCTATTTTTAGATCTCAAACCCTCCATTCCCGGCGACTTCTTGATAAATCTTTGTTGGACCCCCTCCAGTTTGATCTTTCCTTAACAGGTCACCAGAATTGCCCACATTAATCCAGCAGAGGCTTCCCCAACACTCTGTAAAACGTCAAGGTTCACATCCCAACTGCTATACTCAATGGTCTGAGCAATGAAGGGAAGAATGCTAAAAGCCTTCTTAACCACCCTGCCTACTCTCTAACGCAAATTTCAAAGAATTATGTACCTGAACCCCGAGGCTTCTCTGCTGTACAACACTGCCACTAATTCCTGTCCTTGTGTGTTTTACTAAAATGCAATCCCTCACACGTTTTCAAATTAAACTCCATCTGATACTCCTCAGTCCATTGAAGCAAATGATCAAGATCTCTTTGCAATCTTTAGTAGCATTCTTCACTGACCACTTCACCAGCCATTTTGGTGCCTTCCGCAAACTAACTAACCATGCTTTCTATATTGTCATCACAATCATTTATATAAATGACAAACAAAAGTGGATCTTGTACCGATCCTGATGGAACACCGCTGGTCACAGACCTCTTGTCCAAAAAATATACCTCTGCTATCAGTGACTGTCTGTTCCCTGTCATGAAGCCAAATTTGGATCCAATTAGCAAGCTCATCCTGAATCCCATGTGATCGAATTTTACTAACTGGTCACGATACAGAGCCTTGTCAAAGGCTTTGCTGTTGCTCAAGTAAACAATGTCTACCACTCTGTCCACATCAACTATTTTGGTCACTTCTTAAAGAACTTAATCAAATTTTGTGAGACATGATTTTCCTCACACAAAACCATGCTGCCTATCCCTGTTCAATCCTTACCACTCAAAATGCATATAAATCCCAACTTTCAGAATCACCCCCAAAGTCAGACTCACAAGCCTATAATTTCCTGGCTTCTCCTTACATCCCTTCTTAAACAATGGCACAACATTAGCCATCCTGCAGTCCTCTGGTATTTCAAACGTGTATCTGGATGATACAAATAATTCTGCCCCACAACTTCCTCCCCAATGCCCCACCATGTCATGGATACACTTGATTAGTCCTCGAGATTTATCTATCTGTATGTCTTCTAAGACCTCCAGCACTTTCTCTTCTGTCATGTTAAACCTGTTTTCAAAACATCAATATTTATTTCACTTCGGGCCTCTATCACAACTAATGCAAAATATTCACCTCCTGAGTTTCAACACAAAGATAACCTTGTTAATCTTTAAGAGGTCTTGCTCTCTGGAGTTGCTGTCTGGCTCTTAATGTCGTTGTAGAATCTTTTTGGATTATCATGAACATTATCTGCCAGAGATATCTCACATCTCTCTTTCCCTTCCTAATTCCACAGGCCCTTCCTAATTCCTGAGGAAGGGCCTGTGCCCGAAACGTCGAATCTCCTGTTCCCTGGATGCTGCCTGACCTGCTGTGCTGTTCCAGCAATAAAGTTTCAACTAATTTCTTTCCTCACAATGCTCCAATACACTTTATAGCCTTCAAGAGATTCAGTTGATCCCAATTGTCTGTATCCAACATATGATTATTTGTTATTCTTGACTACAACTTCAATACATTTATTCACTAATTGTTCCATAATCTTACCAGCCTTGCCTTTCACTCTGACAGGAACAACATGGTCCGAACACTTCTTACCACGTTTTTCAGGTTGGTGCCGGATTAGGAAAATTAAACTCACCTGCTATTACAACATTATTATTCTTACATATATTTGAGATCTCAACATGTTTTCTTCTCCATTTCCTTCTGACTACTGGGGGGCCTGTGGTCCAATCCCATCAAGGTGAACATCCCTTTTTTATTTCCCACGTCAAACCATAGATTTTCACTAAATGGTCCCTCAGTTATATCTGCATTAAGTACAGTAGCAATTGAGTATCTGTGATTGCATATCTAAACAACCTAAACCCGTCCATTAGATTCCAATCTGCAGTTCACTCCCTAGTGTTGTTTAATCCGATGTGAACCATACCATACCCTTCGACTATACTCTAATCTGGAACTCACTCCGTGGTACCTGTTACTCTGTATATTGATCCTCCTCCTCCCTTCCTCAATCAAAAATGCTGTCCCTCCTCCTGCCTTGCCTCTATTTCTATCATTTCTATAACATCTGAAACCCAGAACATTGAGCAGCTTGTCTTGTCCTTGCCTCAGCCACGTTTCTGTAATCACTCAAACAGACGAGTTCTATGTTGCTACATATACCCTGAGTTCATCAGCCTTATTTGGATAGAAATAAATGCAGCTTAATTCTTCAGAAATACTTTGGGCTCTGAATTGCTATTGTCTATCTTTTCTAAATTATCTTGTTCTTTTCCGATTCAGTACCATTCACATCTTTCTGTCTGTTTTCAATGTTACATAGGAAATCCCCACCTGCCCCTTCCCCAACACAAAGGGTTCATAGCCTCTCGAAACAGAACCCACCAGGATATAGGTCCCTTCCCTGTTCAGGTGAAACCCTCCCTTTTTGAACAGGCCATTTCTGTCCCAGAAGACATCCCAATGATCCTCAAAAATGAGTCCCTGCACATTTCACCACCTCTTCAGCCATTGATTTGTCTGCCCTGTTCTTCCCTCATTTGAAATTGGGACCGGAAGTAAACCAGAGATTACTACTTGTGATGTTCTGTTTCTTTAAAATTCTACCCAAGCTCTTCGACTCACTCCACAAAGCCCTAACCCTTGTTTTGATGATGTCATTCCCTCCCAATGTATACAACAACTTCCGGCTTCTCACTCTCCGCTTTCACAATATGCTTCACATTTTTTGAGATGTCCTTCACTCTGGCACCATACTGGGTTCACACCTACTGCTGCTAAATCTCTTCTCTGTGCCCCTGACAGGACGGCCCCCTGTAACAATGGTTCTTTACATCTTCACAAACCCATTTAACATAAGATTAATTCTTAGTGCCAAGATCTGACTAGTACTTCTGTTTTCCTCTGAGGGACTTTCGCTTTCAACAGTACACAAAATTGAATATCTCTTTAAAAGAGGAATAGGAGACTTCTGGTCTACCCTCTTATCTTTCCTGACAGTCAATCATCTATCGTACTGACCCTGCTGTGTAATCAGTTCTCTAAATATACTTGTCATCACACTCAGTGTCTCCTGTATGCCCTCAGGGTGGCGGCACGGTGGCTCAGTGGTTAGCACTGATGCCTCACAGCGCAAGATCCCAGGTTCGATTCCAGCCTCTGGCAACTGTTTATGTGGAATTTGCATATTCTCCCCGTGTCTACGTGGGTTTCCGCCAGTGGCTCCGATTTCCTCCCACAATCCAAAGATGTGCAGGTCAGGTGGATTGGCCATCGTGTTCGGTGCATTAGTCAGAGGAAAATGGGTCTGGGTGGGTTACTCTTCAGAGGGTCGGTGTGGACTTGTTGGGCTGTAGGGAACCTAATCAGTACCATTAATACGAATAAAGCAGCTCTCAACAGTACCTTATATATAAAATGTAATCACAGATTAATATGAACCATGTAGAGAAAATATTAGACTTAAAACATCAAACACTGAACTGAACAAATAAAAAAAAAAGACTCCTCCTCAAATAATCCAACAATCGGCATTTTATCTCTGGATTAAAACAACCTTTCCAAGTCATCCATGTGCAGGCCTCTCTGGAAGCTCTGTGTGTTAACCGTCTCTCCCCTTTCTTTGTCTTTTTATCCATCATTTTGATTTTGTCAAATTCTACCCACCACTGATAATATGCTCACGGATCTGTAGATCCCTGGCTTTTCCTTACTACCTTTATTCAATAAAGGCAACACCAGGCACCATCCAGTATTTCAGCACCTCACCCGTGGCTTTCAATTATACAGTTATATCTGAAATAGGGCCAGCAAACTCTTCCCACAGACTGACATTATGAAAGATCTGAGATTTGTTTAATGCAGGACTGTGTGAGGTGAAGTGCCCAAACAGCACAGCTTCCCATCCACTCACAAACGACATCACGGACAGCACAGACAGTAACATATTGGAGGATTAGGACAAATCACTAACACTGGAGAATTCATTCAGAAGAATAAAACTCCCAGAATCAGTGAACCAGTATGTTGCATTTGTCTCGATGGGACTTGACCAGCCATGACTCGCTCGTGGTTTGTGGGCGGCACGGTGGCCCAGTGGTTAGCACTGCTGCCTCACAGCGCCTGTAGACCCGGGTTCAATTCCCGACTCAGGCGACTGACTGTGTGGAGTTTGCACATTCTCCCCGTGTCTGCGTGGGTTTCCTCCGGGTGCTCCGGTTTCCTCCCACAGTCCAAAAGATGTGCGGGTCAGGTGAATTGGCCATGCTAAATTGCCCGTAGTGTTAGGTTAAAGGGGTAAAGGTAGGGGTATGGGTGGGTTGCGCTTCGGCGGGTCGGTGTGGACTTGTTGGGCCAAAGGGCCTGTTTCCACACTGTAAGTAATCTAATCTAACTCTGCTTGGCAGCATGTCTGAATCCATGAGGAAACGCATCCCTGTCCACACGTGGAAGGGGTTAAGACAGCAGGCCGACCCCACTGTGCCTCTGTCATTGACCAAGGTGAAACCACACTGAGCCCACTGTGTCTCTGTCACTGATCCGTACGAGAGCCCACTTATCCCACTGTGTCTCTGCTTCTGACCCAGGGGAGACCCCACTGTGTCTCTGTCACTGACTCAGGTGAGACCACACTGACCCCACTGTTTCTCTGTCACTGTCCAAGGGGAGACCACACTGACCCCACTGTTGCTCTATCACTGACCCAGGGGTGACCACACTGTGTCTCTGTCACTGACCCAAGGGAGTCCACACTGATCCAACGTGTCTCAGTCACTGACCAAGCGGAGGTGACACTGAACCCACTGTGTTTCTGTTCCTGAACCTGGGAGACTACACTGACTCCACTGTGTCTCTGTCATTGACCCAGGGTAGTGCACACTGACCACATGGTGTCTCTGTCACTGAACTGGGGAGACCACACTGACCCCGCTGTGTCTTTGTCACTGACCCAGGAGAGACTGCACTGACCTCTGCTGTGAGCATCACTCTATATCACAAAGCAGCCATCCAACTAACTAAGAATCATACAACGGGGAGAGTGGAGTAATTCCTGATGAAGGACTTATGCTTGAAATGTCAACCCTCCTGCTTCTCGGATGCTGGCTGACTGGCTGTGCTTTTCTAGCACTGCATGTTTTGATTGAGAATTACACAATCCTGTCACGACACATGGGTGCCATTTGGCATATCAAATCCGCACCAACCCATCAAACAGCATTCCACCAGACCTATCCCCTCCCCACACTATCCCTATAACCCTGCATTTCCCATGTCTAACCCACCGAGCCTGCACAACTGTGAACAATATGGACAGCAATGTTGAAAGTGTTCATACTTCTGAGGCTCCTAACAGTGACACATGTTCTGTGTTATATCATTGAAATAATTCATGTTGTTATTTCAGGGGGCAGGTGCTGCCTTCTCACAGGATGGTGAAAGGAAGATAGAGAACGCAGTGTACATTTCTATGAAATGAAAGTTTTATTCCTTGAGAAAATGGCGGTTGATTCCTCCTCCTTACCCACAGGGGGAGCGGATTTGTATTGCTTCATAGCCCTGTCTTGGTCTCCTCTTGCCTCCTCCCCCGCCTCCTTGTCAGTCCTTCTCCATGGGGGCGGCCATCTTGGGGTGACATCACTGCGCAGCCTCTTGCGATTTTGCGTCACTCAGGTCATTGTGAGACTGTCAGAAATAACAGAATTAATTGTCCCAGAAACAAAAATCTTCAGCTTGTGTAGTGGCTGGTGAGGCCAGTAGATGGTGGCATTTTATCACTTTAAACACAAGAGGGACAAACAGACAGGGAGAGTCAGAGACATCAATTAAAAAGCAATGCATCAAATAGTTAATTCAAACTTCACTCCAGGACAAACTATGTCCCATTCCAGGCAGAAGTGGGCACACACACAAAACACGCAGATGCACGTCAACAAGCTTCTCGACTCACGACACTATAGACTAGAATGCCAGGCACATCAGATACATAGGAACACCATCAGTTGACAATTCCACATCAAGCCACTCTCCCCGGCTTAGAAAAAGTCTCGAGTCTACAAGTGCCATTGGTTGAAAATCCTGGAACTCCCTCCTTTGGTGCGTTAACCTGCACCAAATGATTGCAGCAATAACCCATCCTCATCTTTCCCACAGCAATTATCTTTGAGCAATAGCTGGTGTCCCAGCCAGCGGTTACCCAAATACATTAATGGATCATAAAAAATAATCTTCACTATTGAGTACTCGATGTGTTCCTGCGCTGAGTACCAGAATAAATGGAGTCTATATACTAGAAAATAGAAAGGCAATTTCATTAGAATGTATCAGATTCTGAAGGACAGAGGCTTGATAGAGTAGATGCTGAGAAATTATTCCCGGGGTCCAGGAATGTAAAACACAACGACACAATCTCAGGAGTTGCTGGAAAGGCTCAGCAGCACTGACAGCTTCTGAGAAATGAAATCAGAGTTAACGTTTCTGGTTCGGTGACTGAACGGTTTCACTCTGATTTCACTTCAAAGATGCTGCTGGTAATGCTGAGCTTTACCAGTCAATTCTGTTTTTATTTCAGCCCCATTCTCTTGATGATGATCACGGTTTAGTTAAATGTGTTTGGGAATACTGACAAGTTCGCTGTCATGATGGTGTTATAGTGGTGCGCATAGCTGCCTTCCAAGCAGTTGACCCGAATTTGATTTCGAGCCATTGCAAGGTCGCAACTTTAAAGCAATTTCAAAGGAAAAATCTCAAGATAAGATTTATTGGTGATTTTTGTCTAGAAATGCATAAATGTATCTAATAGATCCATCAGATTGCTGCTCGATCTTTCTGATGATGATTTCTGTGAAATTACAATGTGGAACCAGGCAACACTGTTCGGTATCTCGGAAGCTTCAGAGTCAAAAATATGGTGCTGGAGAAGCACAGGTCAGGCAGTATCCGAGGAGCAGGAAAATCGACATTTCGGACAAAAGCCCTTCATCAGGAATGAGGCTGGGAGCCTTCAGTGTACAGAGATAAATGGGAGGTGGGGTGGGGCTGGTTGGGAAGTTAGCTGGGAATGTGAGAGGTGGAGGGAGGTGGGGGTAATGGTAAAACGACAGAGGGCATGGTGAAGTGGATCAGTGGGAAGGAAGATAGATCGGTCATGATGGCAGTGCTGAGGTAAAAGGTTGGAACCGGGGGAAGTTGGGAGGAGGGGAAATGTGGAAAATGGTGAAGTACAACTTGATGCGATTGGGTTGGAGGGTCCCAAGTTGGAACATGATGGAGGAGGCCCAGGACCTGCATGTCCTTGGCACAGTGGGAGGGGGAGTTGAAGCATTCAGCCACAAGGAATGGGATTGGTTGGTGCGGGTGTCCTGGAGATGCTCTCTGAAGCATTCTGCAAGTAGGCATCTTGTCTCCCCATTGTAGAGGAGACCACATCGGGAGCAACGGATGCAGTAAATGATGTGTGGAACTGCAGGTGAAATTTTGATCGATGTGGAAGGCTCCTTTGGGGCCTTGGAGAGAGGTGAAGGGAGAGGTGAGGGAGGAGTTATGGGCGCAGATTTTGCAATTTCTGCCTCGGCAGAGGAAGGTGCCAGGAGGCGAGGGTGGGTTGTTAGTAGGCGTGGACCTGACTAGATAGGTTTGGAGAAAGTGAGGACTGCAGGTGTTGGGGATCAGAATCGAGAGAGTATGGTGCTGGAAATTCACAGTAGATCGAGAAGCAGGAGAAACAACATTTCAAGCATAATTCGTAAAGAAAGGCTTATGCTTGAAACTTTGACTGTTCTGCTCCTCGGATGCTGCCTGACCCGCTGTGCTTTTCCAGTGCCACACTCTCCATCTTCGAAGATTTGCTCTACGCTGCTTCCCATTCCTTATTTACATGTTGATGGCAGCACAGGGATTTCTGGAGCACGACAAATGAGATACTGCTCCCTTTGGAAACTTGAATTAATGACAGAAGCTACTGGAAACACTGAAGACTTCCAACAGTGACTGCACAGATGGGGAAAGAGGATTAATGTGTCAGATCCAGCCTCAAACAATCAGTGGTGCTGAGTTTTACATTTTATCATGAAATTAACATTTTCTCTATTTCAAATCTTTCAGACTAATGCTCAATTATTTTGCAAAATTGTGCTCAATTTTGAATAAAATCGAACTGGACAAGTTCACAAATATCCAAACAACATTCTTTATAATGTACAGCCTGTTTTATTTCTCAATCTGAACCTATTACAAACTGAGTTGTCAGTGTACAGACGGAATCTATTTCCTCACATGAGCTGGTTTATTGACCTTGACAGATTCTGAGCATTTCTGCAAGGTGGCTGCAGTTACCATTCCTGGACAGTAGAGATTTCTAACCTGCGGAACAGTGAAGTTCCCGGATCAAAGACATCGCAACAACAGAGAATAATTATTACCCGCGTGTTGGACAGTATGAGGGAGGGAGAAGCAATAATTGTCGCCCTCGTGTTGGACAGTGTGAGGGAGCGAGAGACAACAATTATCGCCTTGGGGTTGGACAGTGTGACTGAGCGAGAGATAATAATTATCGCCCTCGCGATAGACAGTGTGAGGGAGGGAGAGACACTTATTATCGCCCTCGTGTTGGACAGTGTGAGGGAGGGAGAGACAATGATTATCGCCCTCGTGTTGGACGGAGTGAGAGAGGGAGGGAGAGGCGATAATTGTCGCCCTCATGTTGGACAGTGTGAGGGAGGGAGAGACAATAATTAAAACCCTCTTGTTGAACAGTGTGAGGGAGGGAGAAACAATAATTATTGCCCTCATGTTGGACGGTGTGAGAGAGGGAGAAACAATAATTATCGCCCTCATGTTTTACAGTGTGAGGGAGGGAGAGATAATAATTATCGCCGTCGTGTTCGACAGTGTGAGGGAGGGAGAGGCAATAATTACCGCCCTCGTGTTGGATAGTGCGAAGGAGGGAGACAATAATTATCGCCCTCGTGCTGGACCATGTGAGGGAGCGAGAGACAATAATTATCGTTTCCGTGTTTGACAGTGTGAGAGAGGGAGAGACAAGAATTATTGCCCTCATTTTGAACAGTGTGGTGGTGTGTTTGAGAGGCAATAATTATCGCCATAGTGTTGGACAGTGTGAGGGAGTGAGAAGCATTAATTATCGCCCTCATGTTGGACAGTGTGAGGGAGTGAGAGGCAATAATTATCACCATCATTTAGGACAGTGTGAGGGTGTGAGAAATAATAATTATTGCCCTCGTGTTGGACAGTGTGAGGGAAGGAAGGAGAGATAATAATTATCGCCCTCTTATTGGGCAGTGTGAGGGAAGGAGGGAGAGACAATAATTATCGCCCTCGTGCTGGACAATGTGAGGGAGTGAGAAACAAATTCAAGAATCTCTCCGCGCTCCCCCCCAATAACCACCATCATTAACTTCAGGAACGGCACTTTACCGACACAGTCCTCTCTTCCTCCGACTCTGCTCCTTTCTGGCTGGGACCAGCCGTCGCAGCCATTTTAGCTCCAGGCCCCGCCCCCTCAGGCCCCGCGAGATGGCGAGATGGCGGTTAACGGCCGCTCTCGTGCGCCGAGTGACCGTTAGCAGATGCTTCAAGGGAAACTCTTTATAGAGAAACAAACCTTTCAGGGGAGAAAACACAAAAGCGGCCGACTCCAGATGCGGACAAACACAATAATATGGATCAGAATGAAATCTCCTCACAGAGAGGTGAAAGTGATAGAGGAATTTTGTGTCCCCGCATAAAGTTTCAAAACACATTGCCGCGAAGGACGGCCGCCCCCCGGGACTCGAAACATTATCTCTGCTTTATCTCTGTCTGGGCAGATGCTGCCAGACCTGAAAGACAGTAACAGATACTCAGTGGGGTGAGTCCTCGTATAGGATTCTCTGAAGGTTCAGTTGGCGGCTGGAATGCAATGGGGAACAAATGTGTGAGGTTATGCACTGGATTAAAAGGAGAGAAGGTCCTGGGGGCGGTGGTACTGAATCCTCCTTTACACATCTCTTTCTGGAATGTGCTTTTGCAAAGGATGTCTGAAAAAGATGCAGTGCTTCTGTTAAGGTTTATCCCAACACCAATAGCATGACACATTAGAGGTACAGTTTGCAGATGACACAAAAATTGGAGGTTTGTGGACAGCGAAGAAGATTACCTCAGATTACAACAGGATCTGGACCAGATTGGGCCAATGGGCTGAAAAGTGGCAGATGGAGTTTAATTCAGATAAATGTGAGTTGCTGCATTTTGGGAACGCAAAACTTAGCAGGACTTATACACTTAATGGTAAGGTCGTAGGGAATGTTGCTGAACAAAGAGACTTTGGAGTGTAGTTTCATACTTCGTTGAAAGTGGAGTTGCAGATCGATAGAATAGTGAAGAAGGCAGTTGGTATGCTTTCCTTTATTGGTCAGAATATTGAGTACAGGAGTTGGGAGGTCATGTTGCAGCTGTACAGGATGTTGTTGACGACACCTTTGGAATATTGTGTGCAATTCTGGTCTCCATCCTATCGGAAGGATGTCATGAAACTTGACATGGTTTGGAAAAGATTCACAAGTGTTGAAGGATTCGAGTTGTAGGGAGAGGTTGAACAGGCTGGGGCTGTTTTCACTGCAGCGTCAGAGGCTGAGATGTGACTTTGTAGAGGTTTCTAAAATCATGAGGGTCATGGATAGCGTAAATAGACGTGTTTTTCCCTGGGGTCGGGGAGTCCAGAACTAAAGGGCATGATTTAGGGTGAGAGGAGAAAGATATAAAAGAGTCTGAAGGGACATTTTCTTTATGTAAAGTGTGGTGCATGAGCTTCCAGACAAAGTGGTGGAGGCTGGTACAATTACAACATTTAAAAGGCATCTGATGGGTATATAAATAGGACGTGTTTTTAGGGATGGGGCCAAGTGCTGGAAAATGGCACTACATTGGATTGGGATATCTGACTGGCATGGACGAGTTGTACCAAAGCGTCTGTTTCCTTTGTGTACATCTTTATGTCTCTCTACTATGTGGGCTGTTCCCCAGGGTGCACACTGAGACAAATATCTACTTAACCTGGAGGAACATCAACTCGGTGAAATATGCTATTTCGTTTGCCTGGAATTTGTTGGATTTCCAGAGCCCTGACCGAATGTCACAGACTGGCACATTGCATGGTCCAGGTCTACGTGCTGTGGGATATAGGCATAAAGCTCGGGTCAGCTGCCACCAAGGCACAGTGAGGAAAGTCCACCGCTTGAGAAATTTTTCAACAGTTAAAGGTGGGATCTGATCATTTATGGGATCATTCAGGTAGGTCATCTTTATGTAAATATTGACTTTTGAACGTAAGAAATGTTTTTCATTTGTTTGGTAGGGTTGAGTCAAACTGTGATGTTTGTTTGGTTTCTTCACCAAAGCAATGTTTTTGAAAGTAAAAGTAAGTACTAATCTGAAGGAGTTGGGCGATAAGACCAGGGTGAAGGTCCGACTCAGGACGATCTGTTGGAGAAGGTTTCCCATCACCTGTCCTGTGGAGAAGGGCTAGCAGCCAGGACATCAAGATCTTACTTCCATTAATGTGACCACACACCAGTCAGAATATTTCAGTCCCGAAATAAATCATTCACTCTGATGGAGAATAGAGAAACCACTAACCAATTAGTGAAGAGCTTTACTATCCAATTCTTGAAACTGTTGCTCTTCCGGTGATCCATCGTTCTGCCCTGTGTATTGGAAGATAACAGGTGGAGGAGCTGCATTAAAAAGGGAGACAGAAAGCAGGAAACATATGCCAGTTAGCGTATCATGTCACATGGAATCTGTTGGAAGGTATTATAGATTATATTTAGATTACATTACAATGTGGAAACAGGCCCTTCGGCCCAACAAGTCCACACCGACCCGCCGAAGCGAAACCCACCCATACCCCTACATTTACCCCTTACCTAACACTACGGGCAATTTAGTATGGCCAATTCACCTGACCCTGCACATATTTGGACTGTGGGAGGAAACCGGAGCACCCAGAGGAAACCCACGCAGACACAGGGAGAACGTGCAAACTCCACACAGGCAGCCGCCTGAGGTGGGAAATGAACCCAGGTCTCTGGCGCTGTGAGGCAGCAGTGCTAACTGCTGTGCCACCGTGCCGCCCGCACGGGGTTGTGTCTTTGGGGTCCTGAAGGGAGAGGGTGATCAGCTCCATATCGTGATCCACATTGGTAACAACGAAATATGTAGAAAGAGGGAGAGGGATGTAAAGCAGGACTTCAGGGAGCTAGGATGGAAGTTGAAAGCTCGAACAAGCAGAATTGTTTTCTCTGGTTTGTTACCCGTGCCACGTGATAGCTAGGGAAGGAATAGGGAGAGATATCAGCTGAACGTGTGGCTGCAGGGATGGTGCAAGAGGGAGGGTTTCAGGTATATGGATATTTAAGGCTCATTCTGGGGAAGATCCGACGTCTACAAACAGGACAGTACAATGGTGACTGAAAGAACTTTTGACGAGGACTTGTTTACTGAAGTGGTATGGGCTGAGGTTAGAAACAGAAGAGGAGAAGTCCCACTGCTGGGAGTTTTTAAAATAGGTTTCCGTAAAGTTTAAGAAATATGAGGAGAGGATTGGCAAAATGATTCTGGGTAGGAGTGAAAGGAACAGGGTGGTCATTATGGGGCTTCAACTTCGCCAATATTGACTGGAAATGCTCTAACTCTATTACATCGGATACAACAGTTTTTGTCCAATGTGTGCAGAAGGGTTCACTAACACAGGTATATAAGGGGCCGACAAGAGGGGTGGCCACATTGGATCTGGTACTTGGCAATCAACCACGTCAGGGGTTTGATTTAGTTGTAGATGAGCACTTTGGAGAGAGTGCTAAAATTCGATTGTGTTCAGTTTAGCGATGGAAAGCGATCGGTACATGCCACATGGGAAGTGTTGGAGACGGGAGACGGGCAATTATAATGCGATTAGGCAAGACTTAGGAAGCACAGAATGGATTATTAAAATTCAGGTGAAGGGGACAATCGAAATATGGAGCTGGTTTAAGGAACAGATATTGCGTGTCCTTGATAGATATGCCCCTGTCAGGCAAGGAGAAAGTGATAAGGTAAGGTAAGTTTGGTTTACTAAATAAATTGTAACTCTTGTTCAGCGGAAGAGGGAGGTTTATGTGACATTGAGACAAGACGGTTGAGATAAGACGATGGAGAGCTACAGATTGGCTAGGAAGGATTTGAAGAGAGAGTTAAGAGAGCAAGGAGGGGATATGAACAGTTTTTACCAGGTAGAATAAAGGAGAACCATAAAGCTTTCTATAGGTCTGTGAGGAATAAAAGAATGACTAGTGCAAGAATAGGGCCAGTCAAAGACAAAAAGTGGGAAGTTGCATGTGGACACTGTGGAGATCGGAGAGGTGCTAAACGAATATTTCTCATCTGTTTTCGCTCAGGAAAAGGAAAATATTGTAGATGAGTAGGCTAAGTTAAGGGATAGAAAGGATTATTAAAGAGGAGGTGCTAAAAATTCTGGAAGATGTGAAATTAGATAAGTCCCCAGGGCCAGATGGGATTTATCTGAGGATCTTGGGAAGCTAGGGAGGCGATGGTGGAGCCTTTAACCTTGATCTTTGAGTCGTCATTGTCTACAGGTTCAGTACCGGAGGACTGGAGGATTGCAAATTTTGTGCCCTAGTTCAGGAAGGGCAGTAAATATGACCCAGATAGTTATAAACCAGTGAACCTTATGTCTGTTGTAACAAACGCTTTGGAAAGGATTATAAGGGATAGGATTTGTAATCATCTAGCAAGCAACAATTTGATTGGAGATAGTCAACACAGTTTTGTCTAGGGCAGATCGTGTCTCACAAATCTCACTGAGTTTTTGAGAAGGTAAACAAGTACGTGGATGAGGGTAGGGCAGTTGACGTGGTGTTAATGGGCTTCAGTTAAGCCTTTGATAAGGTTCCACGTTGTAAGAGTCTGGATAAATTGCGGAGGCATGGGATTGAGGGTGATTTAGCAGTTTGGATTAGAAATTGACTTTCTGTAAGAAGGCAGTGAGTGGTGGTTGATGGAAAATATTCAGCCTAGAGTCCAGTTACAATTGGTGTGCCATGAAAATCTGGTTTGGGACCACTGTTGTTTGTCAATTTCTATAAATGACTTGTACACAGACATAGGTGAATTGGTTAGTATGTTTGCAGATGACACTAAAGCCGGTGGAGTGGGGGACAGTGTGGAAGAATGTTGCAGGTTACAGAAGAACTGCAGGTAAAATGCAGAATTGGGCTGAGGTGGCAAATGAAGTTCAATGCAGATAAATGTGAGCTGATTCACTTTGGGAAGAGTAACAGGAAGGCAGAGTACTGTGTCAATGGAAAGATTCTTGGCAGTTTGGATGTGCAGAGGTGTCTTGGTGTCCATGCACATATATCCCTGGAAGTTGCCACCCAGTTGATAGTGCTGTTTAGAACGCATATGTGTGTTGGGTGACATTGGGAGAGGGATTGAATTCCAGAGCTGTGATATCATGCTGCAACTGTACAAAATGTTAGTGCAGCTTCACTTGGAATATTGTGCACAATGCTGGTCGCCACATTACAGGAAGGATGTGGAGGCATTGGGAAAGGTACAGAGGAGATTTACCAGGATGTTGCTTGTCTGGAGGGAAGGTCTTACGAGGAATGGCTGAGGGACTTGGGTCTTTTCTCATTGAAAAGAAGAAGCCTTATAGGGGATTTAATGGGGAAATACAAGATGTTCAGAGGATTAGATAGGATGGACAGTGTGAGTCCTTTCCTAGGATGATGACTTGTATGAGGAGGCATAGCTGCAAGTTGATGGGTGATGGATTTAAGACAGATGTCAGAGACAGGTTCTTCACTCAGAGAATGGTAAGGCTGTGGAATTCCCTGCCTGCCAATGTATTTAACTAAGCCACATTCGGTTCATTTAAACAGTCCTTGGATAGGTATATGGATGATGATGATGGGATAATGTAGGAGGAAGGGCTTACAGTGGTTTGCAGGTCGGCGCAACATTGAGGGCTGAAGGTTCTGTTCTACACTGTATTGTACTATGTCCTGTACATAATATAATATACAAACATACATAGTATATTTGGATCTTCCCCTGGAATGTTTTCCACCTGCATGCTGGAGACTCAAAGAGGAGTTTCACTATTCTCCAACCTGTGTAAACCTTTGAGCGCCTCAATAGTTTCTGGAGCCAGCAGTCTCATATTCCCTTGCCAACCCACTGATCATGCTCTCAGAGAGCACAGTTTTGATGTGCAGTACAGAAACAAGTAAGGTATAATGAGCGGATAGACTTACCTGGTCTGTTCTGCACGAAATTTCCAACATGCAACTCTATTTATGTAGAAGCACGCACACCTCCAATACGGAATATTATTTATGTAATAACACAAACAGTTTGAATATGCAACAATATTTATGAATGAACACGAACAACACCATTGCATAATAATGTTTACATATACATAAACAGCTTTAATGACCGTATCTCAACTGAAACAGTACCAATACAAAACAATATTTACGGACAAACACCAACAGTTAGAATACACATGAACATTTATACAGAAACAAAAACACTTCAAATGTGCGCTAATATTCACCCATAAGCACGAATACTTCCAATCTATAACAACATTTATGTAAAACAAGGACAGCGCCGTCTGCAATAATCGTACGCAAACAGGTCCAATGCATGATGATGTTTATTTTTATATACGAGAAATTCCAATACAGAATAGTATTTATGCATGGCCACAATGTAATCCAACATACAACAACACGAATACATTATATATAAACATATACGTGCATTTATTTGTAGAACACATGTATGTATAACATGTAATGTTGTTTACATGAATGATTAAAGAGTGGAAGCGAATGTGCTGTAGCCAGGTTTGTGGATGACATAAAAATAGGTGGGAAGGCAAATTACGAGAGGGGTACAAACAGTTTAGAGAGATATTCATAGGTGAACTATTTGTACCAGAATTTGTCAAATAGGAAATCACGTTGCATAGTGTGAATTTGCTCATTTTGGAAATTCGAACAGCAGAACAGAACAACATCCTAAGAGAGAAAAGTTTTCAGAAAGCTGAAACAAAAGGAGACTTGAGATTAAATATGCACAAAACACAGCAAACTAGCACAGAAGTGCAGCAGGTAATCTAGAAGTCTGATGGAATATTGGATCTTATTTCAAGGGGGTCAGAGTGTAAGTGCAGGGAAATCTTCCTGCTTCTGTACAAGGTACTGATAGAGTCCTGTGAGCAGTTTTTGTTCCCATATTGAAAGAAAGAAGATCCAACATACAATGTTTATAAAAGGCATAACAAGTCAAACTGACAACAGTGTTTAGGTATAGCTGCAAACATATTCAGTGCAAAACTGTATTTACATAGAGACACAAATGTCTCCAACATACAGCACTCTCTATATACAGTGACACGGACACGTCATACGTATAACAGTTGTTATATATTGAGCCAAAACCTACAACAGACAATTATATTTACATACAGGCACAAACATTTCGATGCTATTGCATGAAGAATTTGCAATATGTTACATGAAGCATTCAGAATCAAGTAGACAAATGCATGGTGCAAATTAATATCACAAGAACTTTGAACTATTTAAACTGGGTGAGGCACAGGAGTTTTTATTAAAATTTCCAGAAGATGCATGTAGAATAGAGAGTATGGAAAGGGACAGGAACAGAACTTCAGGCACATAAGGTAATGGGACAATATGAGAAGAATAGCAGTCAGTGAAGGACGAAGAGTGTTGTATTTAAATGTATGCAACATATGAAACAAGATAAATGAGTTTATAGCGCAAGTTGAAATTGGCAGCTACAATGTTGACGTGATACGACATGGCATTGAACTCCTCTGTTCATTAAAGCAAACACCCAGAAAAGCTCGCCTCACCTCGTAGTCTCTTAAAGTATGAACGAGCAAGAACTCACAAATTCCACTATTTGAAGAAAATAATATCAATTTAGATTTTTTAACTCTAAAATTGAACATTAAACAAAAACTATTTGCAATTCTCAACTCTCCTTTCCCTTCTCTGCTTATTATCTGTCTTCCAATCTACAACAGTATGCTGTTCTAATAAGACACTGACTGAAATTACGTCAACTTAGTTTCAAAACCACACAGCGGCTGTCACTTCTGTGACTTTACTTTTCCAGCTGAAGATCTCCCGGGATCATCACCTTTCTTTTTACTGTGAATATATTTCATATGAAAAGGTAGGTTGGATAGAGAGTATTTCCGAATTTGTTGGTCTCAGTCGGTGGCATATACCCTTTGTCCAGTTTCCAAAATGCATGTTTTTTTTATATCCCAACATCGGATCATTTCAGTGGTTCAATGTTGGCAAAACAATAAATTCAAACTTGATTGGTTTTTTTTATTCTGGGGCATAATTTAAACTGATTTGTTAAATTCGAATTGTTGTCAAAACAGTCTTCCAACTCAGGCATCTATTTCCAATACAATCTGGGACTATGATCTCGTCATAGACACAGGTGCCTGTAAGCTCTCAGTTCATTCAATTTCTCTTACATGTCCTGCACACTCATTCAGCTCCGTAACAGAGCTCATCACAGTAATGCGTTTGCAAGGGGTTTATGGATGGGCAGTAAATACCCAAGAATACATATCCCATTAAAAGTAACAAGAAATGGTCAAAGAGGGTTGCATTGCCTTGTCAATAAGAAGACTTTTTGAGACCCCTGTTTATTTCTCTTTCCTTCTACCCCTACACTACTGCCTAACTGTGGTTGTGTTTATTTTCCCCAGCATTCATATTGTGTGTGTGTGCAGGTGTGAGACATGTTGAAGTGCAACAGGTGTGCAAATCTTTATTCAATTTCCACCACCAGGAAGAAAGGAAACACCCGAGTGAGACAGTTGTTTATTTTTTTCCTTTTTATTACTTTTTTTCCACAGAGTGAACTGGATGTCTGACACTCCTGTTTCTTTTTTATTCCCCCACACTAGCTCCTAACTGCGGAAGTGCTTATTTTCCCCCTAGCACCCATTTTGTGTGTGTGCAAGTGTGAGACACAGTGAAAGACAACAGGTGAAAAAAATCTTTATTCAATTTCCACCATCAGGAAGAAAGGAAACATCCGAGTGAGACCCTTGTTTATATCTGTCATACAGGGCTCTGTTATGGGCCCTGGTTAACAGCACCAAGCAGGGATTTCATATTCGATTAGATCTACCAGGTCCTTGTTCTAAACGCTACAGAAGGCATTTAGAGGGACAGGATGTATTTAGAAAGGCATAATGCGATTAGGGATCAACCATAAGGCTTTGTGCGTGGAAAATAATATCTCCCTAACTGGATTGAGTTTTGAAGAAGTGACGAATACGACTGATGAAGGAAGAGTGGTGGATGCTCTCTGCAGTGACTTCAGCAAGGTATTCGACAAGGGTCCGTGTGACCAGTCGGAACTCGTTCCACTGTGACATGCAATTTATGTTCATTGGATGTGAAGACAGGATGGATGGTTGTAAGTTGTAAGTTTGCAGGTGACACCAAAATTGATGGTGGAATAGGCATTAAAGAAGGTCGTCTCAGAGTGCAACAGGACCTTGATTAGATGGGCCATTGTGCTGAAGCGTGTCAAGGGGAGTTTAATATAGAGAAATGTGAATTTCTACAATTTGGCAGTGCAAATCAGGGCTGGGAATGATTTGCAGGTAGACAGATATTCCTTGGATCATCGGAGGCCTAGGATTGTAGAGATTATAAAATTACAAGGTTGATGTGTCTAGCCAGGTCTTTTTCCAAAACTAAAATGTTTTGAAGGAAAGAAGAACTGAAAAACGTTTTCACGTACATAAACCCAGACATATCGGAACCCGTGCCTTTAGGACCCGTCTGAAAAAAAAAAACAAGCTCTAAATAAACGTGGTGATGGGGCAACATTGTCAAAATCTGTTTATAAAAAAAATGCACAAATTGAATTCCATATCTCATTCACCTAGATAATCTGGCCTATAAGTCCTCACATGGCCCTTAATGTCTAATGCCACGTTTCTAGCGCTCCCTGTGATTATGCATGGTCAGCAGTAGATTTAAATTCTTTTATTCCTCAGCTATCCATATCTTCCTTGAATAATTTTGATGTAAAATTTGCAAATCTGTGAGTCGTCCGTATCTGTTGAAAAAATTGAGTTACTCCTCCACAATCCCTTTAGCTCAGATATTGCATAATGGAGTGGCCTCTGGAAATCTAGTGGGCTCATTTATTATTGTAATTCTCACTCTTTGTTTTAGGTAGGGGTCCTATGCAATCAGTTAAGACTCTTTAAAAGTGTTCAGCAAACGCAGGAATAGGTATTAAAGGTACGGGTTTCTCCACTCTTCACTTGACACTCTAATCTCACTCTACATAAATGAGCATTTGTTCTCTCGCCGCGTTGCTGGCACGTTTTCAGGGAATAGCCCTTCAGAGCTACATATTTCATCATATTTTAACATCAAAGATTGAGCGGATCCTGCATCTCTTAACCTTTTAACCACTTTACCTGCTGCTCCTGGCCTACGCAAAAAAAAGCTTAGCCTACGCAGGTTCATAGTTTAAGAAGAGCTGGCACTTCCTCTATAACCGATCTCCGACCAGATTGTACAGTCTGGTGCATCTTTGTAGCCCCCACTGTGCTTTCCGTTACCATTCCAACAAACTACATGGCTTATCCTATTTTCCTAACACAACAATGCTGTGGTTTCATGTGTCCTGCTTTATTATCGTGAAAAGACTGGACTCTTTGTACATGTGTTTCCCCTTCAAAGGTTTTTTTTAACCCCGTGGTAAGTTATCCACACGATCTCCACAAGAACTGCATTTCCCTTACAACGTGAGGACTTCTCTTTTCGTCAATTTCTATCCCTTACGGATTGGAATTGACGTTGGATGCCAACATTTGATTTCACAACCAACCCAAAATCATTGGGCATTTCAACTGATAATTGTGCCGTTTTCATTGTCTGCTCTTGCACATGAGTACTTGTTACATCAGGAAGTAAACGTTTGAAATCCATCAACATAATTGTCTTTCCTCGAGCGTCATAGGTTTGATGATTTTTTTTTCTGTTAACCACCAATCAAAATTAACTTGTTTGATGATTTCAACATGTAAGTTTGACCAGGCCCCTTCATTATTTTCCTGAAATGCTGTCTGTAGGATTCTAGCACATTCTCATATGCACTTAAAATGGCTTTACGCTCCAGATCCATCTTATGGTATGATATAAATACCTCACTAGATCTACCTTAGAGTTTTATTTTGACTAATAAGAGTCACATGGTCACTGGCCACTTTAATTGTTTAGCCACATTATGAAATGAGATGAGAAACAGCTTCTGCATCCTTCTCCTCAAATTGAGGCAATACTTGAATATATTTAATCAGATCCAAGATAGCCTTGCAAAACCAAACCAAACCAAACCTTGAACTGGGAGAATTAACCGCTCCCCTTTCATATACAAGTGTTAAAAAGAAAAGCTTAAAAGCCCCCTCACGTATATATTTCCAGACATATCGGAACTTCTATCTTTATGAGACCTTTTGAAAAAAGACCCAAGAATAATGTAACCTTGTTTAATTAGCGGCATTAATTCACGCCATAATCTGACGCAATTTTAAGCTACAAGAAAGATAAAATAACATACTTAGATCAAGTTAATCTTCATTCATCGTGGTCTACAGGGTCCCTTCTCGTGGTCTTCCGTAACCAGGAGTCCCTCATCCACGGACTGACAAAGCCAAAGTTGACGACCCACTGATGCCACCATGAGACCACACGCCAGGCCAACTACAGCAACGTGTCACAGCTCCAGATCGACTACAGCCAAGATTCCATTCTCCAAGCCAACAAAATGATGAGTTCCCACCAACAGTGTTCCGGCCTCCCAGACATCAGGAAGATTAATGAAACAAAATGAAAACAATACACAAAAAGGAGAGAGCGAAAAGGAATCTCTCCCCCCACCCCCGTCAACGTAAACACTACCTGCACCTTGCCTGCTGGAGTTGGAGTCATATCTGACGGATCCCAACGGTGCAGGCCCTAGCTTCTGCTCAGTTTCCTCATGGCCTGCCCTTCATTGCGTATTTCCCTTTCTTGCTCAGTTAGTTATTTCTTTGAATTGAAGTAACAATGCACTTTTCAGGATTCTTGGGGTTAGAGATACTGATATCTTGAATTATCGTGGGTTCCCAGTAATACTCCATTGAGTGCAATTTATGCACCAGGATCTGCCGTTAGTATTCACTCGTCCTTTCTCAGGAGAGGGAGTTTCAGGACGAGGCAGAAAAAGAACCACACTCTGACAAACATTCACATCCTACCACACGTACAGAAATACAGTTACATAAGTAGACATTACAAACCAACATGCAAAAGGTAACAGAAACATTGTTATATACGCACATGATCATACTCAAACATAGTTACAGAACTGCACAATTAGATGCAGATATTGAGCGACACATAAACACACACACACACACACATCCTGCTGGAGATAGAGAAAAATCTTGACACATGGACAGACAGCGAAATGTAGTCTGAACAATACAATCACCTGTTTGAACAGGAGCACCGGCAGGCAGAGACACATGCGGATTCCCACAATAATACCCCGAGACAGGTAGACATGGAGTCACAGAACCATCTTGAGACGCTGACAGTAATGCAAACACTCAGTAGACGCACATGTGCTAGGAATGCAATGATTTACAGTCACACACTCAACTACTTAATGAACATACACACAGACAGAAGCACATCAGATGCACATGAGCAAAACACACACACAGCTTCACGACCGTAAAGCACAGTACTGACCTTGAGGTGCTGGTGTTAGACTGGGGTGGACAAAGTTAAAAATCGCACAACACCAGGTTAAAGTCCAATAGGTTTATTTGGAAGCACTAACTTTCAGAGCGCCGCTCCTTCCAACAGGTGATGAAAGAGTGGCAGTCTCATAGCTCGTAGTTCCAAATAAACCTGTTGGACTTTGACCTGATGTTGGGTGATTTTTAACATAAAGTACAGCAGCAGACACATAAGTAGAAGTAGTCACAGTCACAGAAACATACAAACGCAAGAAGGATAAAACGAGGGACATTCCCACAAAAACAATGAAGCCGCCTACACACAGAGACTGTAACACACCGAAAGAGAAAGAAACACAGACAATCTTCCGCACTGACATTGGGGCGGGGAGGAGGTGGAATGGGGAGTGGCTTGGTGGGAGAGAGAGGAAGAGAGACAACCAAAGTGCCACAGATGAATGAACAAAACGTTACAGAACTATACTTCATATTGTGTCACGGTATTGCTCGTTGTGACCAAGCATGTTGTGTTCTCCAAAATCACTTACTGCAGTAAAATCAATGACTGAAGGGATGAGGAAGGGACTTGAGTCAATGCACGTAAAAATAAGCTAAACTGAGTCAAAATTCTGATTTAGTCAATGAGAGCACGTGACGAAGAGAGCGAGAGAGAGAGAGAGGGAGAGAGAGAGAAGGAGATAGACAGAGACATAGGAAGAATTAGACAGCGAGACAATGAGTGAGATAGACAGAGAGACTGAGCGAGTCAGACAAAAAGTGAGAGAAACAGTGTCAGAGAAAGACCGAGAGAGAGAGAGAGAGAGAGAGAGAGCACGAGAATAACAGAAGGAGAGACTGACAGCAAGAAACTGGGAGATAGGGAGAGCGATAGAGATAGAGGTAGTGAAATAGAATGACAGACAAAAAGAGGCAGAGAAGGACAGGGAGTGACACAATAGCAGATAGAAAAAGGTAGGGAAAAGTGTTGTGAGTGGACAGAAGTTTGGCTTAAGAAACCCTTTCAAGAATAAATACAACAACAGAAAATTATTTCATATTTCGATGAGAGCATCACCAGCATCTGGAGTCTTTCTCTTGTTGTAATAAAGTGTTTATTGGGAGTTGTACCGAGAGAGACTGACAATCATCATAATACAGTCGGGACTGTTTCTGCCCCTATCTCGCCTCCACTGCAGGGGAAATGCAGAGACCCCTCCTGCCAGTGTTTAGCACTCATCCACAAGACATTCCGTGAATACCCAATGTTTCAACTACACGCATCAAATCACTTCTCCAGCCTCTTTCCATTCTATACTGCTCCTGTTAGTTACCTCTTGTCTCATTACCAGCTGTACCTTTGTGATATCGTCAATAATTTTAATGTAGAGATGGATAGGCTGTTGTTCAGGTGTGAAAGGGGATGGGTGGAGTGAACCTCCGGGACAGACGTGAATGTTGATTTGATGTTGTAATTGGATTATCCATGATATTCTGGAATGGCAGGAAGACCAGAATCGAAAGGCTGAATGACCTGGTACTGCTCATTTTCTGTTTGTCTCCGTATGTGACAATCCATCAGGCAATCAGGGACAGTAGCATGTTTCTGAGCATATTAAATGGTGACTGCATTCGCTCTCCCCTTCCCAACTCGGTGTCATACTCGGATTTATGTGATTGTGCTGATGGAATCCTCGCATACGTATGCAGTTTCTGCTCTGGAAACACTGTAGACCTCCCTGAGGTATTTTGCTGAGTCATTAAGAGAACAAATTTACGAGACCAGTTCTTGCACCGCACTCCTGAATTTTGCTCTGAACTTGGACAGTGTTATTGCATAAAATAATGTGTTCGTACTGCAGCTGAAATCCTTGAGTACGTATCCAATTTGTTCATAAGCACCAATAGTTGTTCCATTAATGACATAGTATAGGAAACTTGTACCGTACAGTAACCACAGAAGTATGAAGCTGATGGATATGGTGAAGAGGGAAATCACTGACTTCCTTCGGTTCTCCATCTCCACATCTTTGTGACTCTCCCCCTTGCTGTTACACCTCAGTGTCCTGCGGACTCGACTAGCCACGAAAATGTGCCTGACTGTCAGAGTGTTCATCAACAGAATTAACACGAATGGGACGAAAGGTGTTAAAATGTTATCAAGCCAGTTATATCCCTGCCACTTGGGATCAGTAAAAAAACTTGACTTTGTTTGGCAGCCCCACGGAACATTGCCAATTATCCTCTCAGGTTGAAACCGAAAATAGAAGGGAATGTTTACTGAACAAAACAGAATGCTAATTGTAGCTAGAGTCAGAGCCAAGGTTTTCTCTGTCCAACATATTCTCTTAAGTTTCTGGCAGCAAATGACCACATTCGCTGGAAGCATTCGGTGTCAAGAGTAAAATAAACTGAAACAATATGTAGTTACGCATGTTTGCATGATTATAGTCAATTTAATGTATACGTGTGCTGTAGAGTAGTAACAGTTTAAAATTAAGGAGTTTTAAAATGAAACTGTTTTTGGATATTGATGGTTCATTTTTGTTAAGGGGCGAGGCATAATGATGTCGCTCCTTTAACAAAGTTAGTTGGCTTTTTTTCACGAGAAAGAAAATCAGCCATTCTGAAATGTCTAGGTTTGAAAGGTTTTAAGGTTAATTTGATTATTACTAACAAATACTGCCTAACACAAAAGGGTTTCAAGTTTTAAAGAATTGTACAATGAAAGGGGAGTGGCCAGTTCTCCCAGCTCAGCTGAACTCTGGTTTGGTTGGTTTCAGCAGTCTGGCTGTTCACTGAAAACAGTCAGTCACTTTGAGGCTGCTGGTCCAAGAAATAGCTACATGGGAGAAGATGTTCCATGCTGAATCCTGCTGCCATCTCTCTCTCCCTCTGTCGCCTGTTAGACTCTGTGTTTGATTTTACCTTTTGTGCCAAATAGTCTTTATGAGGATTGTTGAAGGAATTTGGAACAAGCATCGTTACGTTGGGATAGTCTGTTGAGTTTAAGTATAGGTTAAGCCATTATCTATCCTGTTCTTTTTTCTTTGGGTGTCATTCGATAATACTGCAATTTTTTTGTTTTAAATTACGTGGCTGAGCCAACCGCATCACACTTGGAATATTCACCCTCCACCTGCTCTGTACAACTTGCAAAGTTAGGGTCTGGATTACTTTCTTAAAATGTTTTAAGGGAGGTTTGGCCTGGTCCATAACAAATGCAAGTTGGAAATCCCATATATACAGAAAATCCCAGTCTGAATTCCTCAAATCCATCCGAGTTTTCAAAAGGTAAGAACAGACCAAGCTAGAGGGCTCAATAAATGATATACTCCGCCGCCTGTGTCAAGTCTAAAAAAAAAACAAAACAGCATACAAAGTGAAGCAGAGCATGATAGCAGACAAAGACACATCTCACCTTGATGTGGTCAATACTTTCTCTGCTCGGTTCGAGCAAAATGCCAATGGCGTGTTGTCACCTGTTCTGTCAGGCCCCAATACACATGTTTCCTTGGTGACTGTTGCAGACGTCAGATTCGTCTTCCTGAGAGTGAACCTAAGGAAAGAGACGTGCCTGGGTAGTGGCCTCGGCCGTACTTTCGAACCTATGTGCAGGCATTTCACTGACATCTTCCACCTCTCCCTCTGATAAGCTGGAATCGGTACCTGCTTCAAAAGGACCACCATCATTTCAGTACCAAAGAAAGTGCATGCAACGTACCTTAATGGCTACCACCCCGTGCTTCTGACTTCTATATCGTCATGAAGTGCTTCGAGACGCTAATCATAGTCCACATCAGCTCGAGCCTCCCAGCCTGCCTCAATCCCCTGCAATTTGCCTAACAACGCAGCAGGTTAACTGTTGACGCCATTTCCATTGCTCTGCACTCATCCTTGCAACATTTGAACAACACGGACATCTATGTCAGACTCCAACTCATCGCCTACAGCTCAGGCTTCAACACCATAATCCCCTTCAGAATGATCACAAAGCTCCAACAACAACAATGTCTCGGCTCTGCCTCTGCAATTGGATCATCGGTTTCCTGACCCACAGACTACACTCAGTGAAAACCGATGACTGCACTTTCCTCAGGATAACACTCAACACTGGAGCCTCCCAAGGATGCAGTCTCCACACGCAGCTGTACTTCCTCCACACCCATGACTGTGCTGTAAAATTTAGTGCAAACACTATCTTCAAGTTTGCTGATGACACCACCGTGGGAGAACGGTTATCAAATAAAGATGATTCAGAATACTGAAAGGAGATAGAGTGCTTGGTGACGTGGTGCAATATTAACAACCTCTATCTGGGTGTTAGCAAAACAAAAGAACTGGTTAGTGACTTAAGAACGAAAGGAGTAGAAAATGTCCACATCTCGATTAATTGATCACAAGTTGAGAAGATTGAGAGCGTCAAGTTCCAAGGAGTGTCGAGAATAGACAACATCTTCTGGACTTGCCATGGAGAGAAGAAAGCAGAACAACGCATCTTCTTCCACAAGTGGCTGAGGAAATTCATTACGATGATGAGAAGCCTCACCAACCTGTACAGATGCACTCTAGAAAGCATACTGTCCATGTGCATGGTACAGCAATCTCACTGCCATAGACCACAACAAACCAGAGAAGATTGCGTGCACAGCTTAGACCATCACCGAAGCCAACCTTTCATCCCTGAACTCCTTTTACACTTTTTGTTGCTGCGGAAAGAATGCCAACATCAGCAAAGACCCGTTCCACCTCGGTAATGCTCTCCTACACCCTCTTCCATCAGGTGGAAGATACAGAAACTTGAATACATGCACCAACAGGTTCAACAGTTGCTTATCCCTGCCTTTACTTGATTGCTGAACAGACTCTTTACCGTCCAATCATGTTGATCTTGTTAATGCTGATCTTGCTTCACGAAGTTCTTTTGCAGTGCAATTTGTATGGCATCTGTGGCAACGCACCCGATATATGACTTTGTTGACAATGACCTGCCTTTACTGCTTGCAATCAAAGGTTTTCACTGTACTTGTATACACGTGGCCACAATAAATCAATTCAAAACAGTTTGAATACACAACAATATTTATGGATTAACCCGAACAACTCCAATTAATCCTAATATTTATCTGTCACCATAAACAACTCCAATGCACAACAACATTGAAAGTTAAACCGAAACAGCAACAATATATAACAATATTTAGGTAGAAACACAAAGAAATTCAAGAGACAACAATATTGATGCAGATGCACGAACAGCTCCAAGGCAGAAGAATATTAAAGTAAACAAGTCCAGCTCCAAGGCAGAAAAATATTAATGTAAAACAAGACCAGGTCCAATGCACAACAATATTTCCAGAGAAATGCAAACACCTCCAATTCATAGCAATTCTATTCTTAAATACAAAGAGTTCCAATACACGACAATACTTATATACAGACAAAAAGTGCACCAATTTCCCTGAAAAAAGTATACTGTTTAGGATACTGTTGGGGGGAGGGGGGGTTTCCACGGGCATGCATTGGGGTGCCGGCCTCTGCCACAGACTCTATCCCTGTTGTACAGAAGGAAAGAGGGAAAAAGGAGGAGAGTGTTATTCGCTGGGGACTCAATATTTAGACGGACAGATAGAAGGAATGAAAGAAACCTGCAGTTGATGTGTTGCCTCCCAGGTGCCAGGGTCCGTGATGTCTTAGATTAGATTAGATTACTTACAGTGTGGAAACAGGCCCTTCGGCCCCGCCGAAGCGCAACCCACCCATACATTTATCCCTTACCTAACACTACGGACAATTTCCCATGGCCAATTCATCTGACCTGCACATCTTTGGATGGTGGGAGGAAACCGGAGCACCCGGAGGAAACCCACGCAGACATGGGGAGAATGTGCAAACTCCACACAGTCAGTCGCCTGAGGCGGGAATTGAACCCGGGTCTCTGGCGCTGTGAGGCAGCAGTGCTAACCACTGTGCCACCGTGCCGCCCACATATTATTTGCATAAGCCGAAATCAATAGACATTTTAACCACCACGGAGGGTGATACTGTATGGAAAGAGCTGCCACAGGAAGTGGTGGAGGCTGGTGCAATTTCAACATTTAAAAGGCATCTGGATGGGGATATGAATAGGAAGGTTTTGGAGGGATATGGGCCAGGCCCTGGCAGGTTGGACTACATTGTGTTGGGATATCTGGTCGGCATGGAAGAGTTGGACCAAAGGGTCTGTTTCCATGCTGTACATCTATAACTATGACTCTACATACTTTTGGCAAGATCCCATGTTATCCAAGGAAAGTGCGAGTAGGCCATCTAGTGGCTATTTGCTAGTATTGGATCAGCTGAAATACTGTATAAATCCTTGTAGCTGATTGTATTTCGGAGCACTTTATTGACTGCTTCCCATGATATATATATATATCGTGAATAAAGTTGGTCAATACTGAAGGTCTGTTTCCAAGATTTTCTTCAACACTCAAATAAAAGCTTTTATTTCTCCTTCATAATTGTTTGATGTACTTGTCCAAAAACTATTATTCGATTGTATAGGCCACCCAGACTGTCCTGTATCTCAACATTCTCCAGTCATCTTCAGTTAATGAATATTTTGCTTGTCCATGCTGAATACGAGATGGACAATGCACAATATTATACTCAATCTGCTATTTTTTGTTTACTCATCTTAACTAAATATTCCTGATGGAGACTTATTGTTCAACTCATCAATTTCCTTCTTGACTCTGTATTAGTGTGAGTACAGTTTGTGATTATGAATGTACAAGCACTGATCTCTCGTTAGAGTTTAACGATGTGCAAATGACCCATTTTTCCTCAATCTGTTTCTCATCATGACTCAATTCTCGCTCTAAACTAGCATACTAACCCCATCACCATGTGCTTCGAGAACGGGCTGTAACATTATAAATGTCCTTTAGAAATTCGAATGCGCTACATCTGCATCCATCCGGCTTCGTTTATCCTCATAGATTAGGGACTGTTTAGCCACGTTTTGCTTTTCAGAAAACACTGCTGGCTTTGCTTCATTTCAAAATATCTTGCACCAAATTCCTTTAAAAAGGCGGTGTAGCAATGTTTTCGCTAACAGTAACTGTTAGACTGACACAGACGTTATTTCTTGGTTCTGATTCCCATCCTTCGTTTGAGGAGGAGTGTACTTTGTGGTAATCTCTGTCAGTGAGAGGGATTGAACCTTAGTCAGTGACAGGGATTGAATCCATTCTGTTGGCATCAGTGTGCATCATAAACCAGCTGACAGTGAACCAATCTTCTCTCAGAAGGTTCAGGTCAGAATAGAATCAGAAGCGAGCAGTGCCATCCATCTGGTAAATGAAGGTGAGGCTGTGCAATTCAAAGGGCTGAACGACTGTTCAGGATTAAAACAGCGATGCTGCTGAATGAAAATAGGTCGTTGTGATGTTAGCCCCTGTCAGGTAAAACAGTGACAATGATTTGACTGTATAGAGGGTAAACACCATGACAACTATTTCCCTCTGAGAAATGAGCCGGTGTACAGCATGAAAAAAATGTATTTTAAGAACATTTAATATTCACAAGTGCAATCCTCAGCCACATCAGAATAGGCTGTTCTGAGTGAGATCACGGGCTAATATTTACTTAGTTCATGAAGAAAGGTTTGGTTTAACTTTTTTCTTAACCAACGTCAATATCAAAAGGAAAGGATGTTTCATCATCTTCGTCATCTCTTCCCTGAATTTGGTTTTGTAGCTGTATAAATACGTGGGTTTGTACAGGAACTCATGAGAATGTACCCAGATTCAGTGGCAAAATATGTTGGAGCTGTGTTATCACCTCGGTAATACGCTGTTGTTGTGAGCTCGCTGGTTAAAAAGTTAACGACTGCTGTTAGCCACAATAGGACAAAACTGCCTGATACACTGAACAGTAACACGATGGATTTCCTTCTGCTTTTCATCTCAGGATCAGTGCTATTCTCATTGCTGAGACCCCACAGTGCGCTGCATACTTTGCTTGTCACTAAAATACGCTGGAATGTCAAAGAGTTAAGCAGTAATATCAAACAAAAAGGCAGCCATGCAACTAAAATTTATTTCTGCCAAGAGTAGGCCTCACCTGAAGGCGAAAAATAAAAGGCCATATTGGAGCGACAGCCCCAGGCAACGCTTGAAATTATTCAGCTGGAGTCATAGGCAAACCAGAAAAAGAAATCAGGGCAGACAGCGTGGTTGAAATCACAGTGACAGTTCTCACTGTGCGGTAGTTTAATTTGAACTTCTGACAACAGATTGTTACAAACCGGTAAATTGCAAAGAAGAAAGTGAACCACACAGACATATCCAGTGTGGCAGGATTAACACAGAGAATGAACTAACAAACAGCATTGTAGGATAGAAATGAATGTGTAAAGTGATAATTCAAAATATGATGCACAATTACAATAAAAAATGTCACCAGGAAATCTGCAGTTGCCATGGCAATTATGTAAGGCAAGATACATTTAGAAAGTCCATAATTTCCACTGGAGAGAATGACGATGACCAGTAGGTTTGCTGTAAGAATGAAAGAGAAGAGATTAGAAGTCGGATTCCATAAAGAAATATCACGGAAATGTTTGGGAAATAGTTGGAGGTGAGTTTACAGCGAGTTTCCCAACGATTTGTGTACAATGTAGACGAACGGACTGCATTTTGAGGTCAAAACAACATTGAAAATTTAAAGTCTGTGCTCTTCCAATAAACTTTATATTTCACTAATGGCAAAATCTAAACTAATTCTAGATAATTGCTAAATATTTCTTGATTCCAATAAAACATTCTGTTTGGACACAAACATTGCATTAACATCCAAGAGTTGATTTTCTTTGCTGATACCTATCCTGGAGGCGCTGCTCAATAAATGTGCATCATTGAGTCTGTATTCCCCAGTTCCTTCTGATGGATAAGTGACTCTGCAATGAGGATTATTCCTGAAATCTGTTACATGAACACCAAGACATTCACTGTCCAAGAAGAAAAATAACATTGTCTTACCAAGAACACCAAAGGCTGCAATAAGAGGATAGTAAATGTTCTTTATTTGGAGAATTGTAACCAAACTTTCATGAAGAATAAAAAAAATCCCTTACATTATCTGGCTTCGTGTGAAATCCATCAGAGGTCCTCAATTTCACCTTCTTTATAAATCAAGCCATCTCTCCCTCAGATTAAATGAGACCATATAATAACTGTGTCAAAACAATTAGTGGCAGTCCTTTAGCAAACAAGAGATGGCTTTCTACCTCAGCGTGGCTGGTTCATCAGGGGGTTAATTACAAAGCTCAGGCCATGAATTCCCAAACATTAGAGTTTCTTTGAGTGTGTGTGTGTGTGTGTGTGTGTCTGTGTGTGCGTGTTCCCCAGAGGAAGGGAAGATGAAACCCAATGTGTAGGGAATATTTTGTGAAGGCTAGATAGATCATTCCACTCGTCATTGCTGTTGTGGAATGATGCTAATTTAAGAAAATCTTCAATAAAGTGTCATTTAATAATATTGTTTAGTCTAAGAATGACAGTGCAATATAATGATACTGACTGCTGTTAATTTCCTCACAGTACAATGCATTGTGTAACGTCATTAGCAGTGATGGCAACTGTTATGTAAGATTACTCTTGATTGGCACCTACTCATATTCCTGGCGATGCACAAAATCTAGCATTAACGTTAACTCTAACAGCGCACAGGAAATACTCTAACATGGTGTAAAAGATAAACTGTCTAGACAGCATGGTGGTGCGCACACATGCAGACACTCGTACACACACACATGTAAGCACGCACACACACACACACACACACATACAGTATCAAAGGAACGTTGAATGCAAAGGATTATTTAGATTTCTGAAATCCCTGTGTGTCAGATTAACACAGGAAATTCATCCAGCTCGGTCAGGCTTAAGATTCTCCTCCCAGATAATGGAAACTGTTCATGTGGACATTTGGAAACGTGAATCTAACCGAGCAGAACGGAGAGAATCAAACAAGGAAATTTGCAATGAATGTATAGAATGCTTCCATCCAGTTGAGAATGTTGCGAATGTGATATCATAGAATCATCGATTAATACCGTACAGGAGAGGACATTCGACCCAACAAGTCTCTGCCACCAATAGCACACTCATCCCGAAACAAATCCCACGTTCCACACTAGGCCGAGAGCCTTGGCTGCACCATGTGACCAACCAGGTGCTTTTTAAAGTTTGGGAAGTTTCCCATCTCAATTACCCACTCACGCAGTGAATTCCAGGTTCCCACCGCTCTCTGGTGGGAACATAATCCTCAAATTCACTTTGAAAACTCCTGCCTTTCACTTTAAAAGTGTGCCCCTTGTTATTGACTCTTCAGTCAAGATATTTGACCATATGGTTGATCAGATTAAACTGTGTGCATGTGTGACAGTGTTTCTCTGCACAAGGGTGTGTGATAGTGTGTAAGAGCATGTGATTACATCTGTGTGAGTGTTTGAGTGAGCAAGGACAAGAATGTGCATTGTGTGTGTGTGTGCGCGCGCACGCGTGCCGACAGTGCAATGTGTCATTTAATGAGAGTGACTGAATAAGAGTGAGGGGTGTGAGTGTGAGGGTTTTCGCTGCAAAGTATGAGAGTCTGAGAGCAGGAAATTGAGTTTGAGAGCGTATGTGGGTGTGTCAGAGTCAGTGACTGTGTGTGACACAGTGAGAGCAGTGGGTGTTTGGCATCGAGTGTGAGAGACTGTGACAGTATGTATGATTGTACAGTGGTCTGTATGTTTTGTGTATTATTACTGGGGCAGAGACAGGTTGGGGTTTATGGACAGTTACACCATGGGATCATCGACACTCAGACTGTGCACTCGGATGGACACATGCAGGCAGACAGGCACAGTCTCACATCAACATACTTAGGAACACCATTAGAAATACACACACACTCTCTCTCTCTCTCGCTAAAAACACACACAAATGCAAAATAACAGAGTTCAAAATTACTGCTATTAATCATAATAATAAAAATTCAGATATTGAATTATTACACAGAAACACATGAAACTGGAATTGAGTCGGTCACTTGCGCGCTGGAACTGACTCCACCATTTCAGAATTCACCATACCCATCGCCCCAGAGTAACCTTAGATTCTTATTATGCAAGGGAATACATCTACCTGTAACTTAAATATATTCGTTGTCCCAGAAAGTGATGGGATGGGGACAATCAGTTCCAAAGTTACACAGCCCTAAAAACTAAATTCTCATCTGTGTCCAAAAAGGGTGACTCCCCCACTAATGTTCAAACCGTGCCCACAGTCTGAACTCACCCACAAGGAGAAACATCCATTGCCCATCCACCATATCCAGATCATGAGAGACATTATAGACATTGATCAGGTTATACTTAACTCGTCTGAACTCCAGCAGGAACAATCCCTGTCTGTCCACCCATCCCCAAAGCACAAGTCACTCAATCAAAGGATTATTGGAGTAAAATATGAGAGGCATGGAGTAAGTTGACAGCCAACCGCTTGTCCCCAGGGTAGGAAAGTCTGAGACTAGAGGGCATGGAAATGTTGGGCTGAAGAGCCTGTTTCCATGCTATCAACCTCCATGGCTCTTTGAATCTGTGAGAGCCTATGGTACAAGACAATGGGATTGCCAATCAGTGATCCTGGTGTCACCAAATTCCCTGTCACATCAAGCCTATGGCTCAACCGCCCATGAGATAGGGCTGAAATTTATCAGTTGTTACAACACAGGGTAAACCCCTCTGCAAATGTAAACCCAACACACAGAAGCTGACTTTGTGCCGTAAACTGTTACATTTCAAGATACAAAGATTTATCCCAGATGTGACTATTTGAAGTAAAAACTAACAATTTTATTCTTTAAGTCCCACAGAGAACCTTAAAACAATAGCTATTGACAACTCATTTCTCTTAAATCTATCTTTCACCTC
Source organism: Chiloscyllium plagiosum (assembly GCF_037043375.1). Taxonomy (NCBI): domain Eukaryota; kingdom Metazoa; phylum Chordata; class Chondrichthyes; order Orectolobiformes; family Hemiscylliidae; genus Chiloscyllium; species Chiloscyllium plagiosum. The sequence continues at coordinate 21,835,926 of NW_028270178.1, read as the reverse complement.
TCACTCTACAATACTGGTCCAATTTTTTTTTAAAACTGAATTAAGATTTACAAAATAAATCATGTTTCAAAACCAGCCAGCATTGTAAATTTTCCTCTGTGTTTTCCTGGGTCATCTTTTCTTCTGTCTTCTCTTGCACAACGTTTCTTATTGACAGGTACCATTCAGAGAACCACTATTACGCGTGGGAACACCTCCCACCTTGTACATGGCAGGTACTCATGTGACTCAACCAACGTTGTCTATCTAAGACGTTGCAGGCAATGATGCCCGGTGGCATGGTACATTGGGGAAACTGAGCAAACGCTACGTCAACGGATGAATGGGCACCACACAACAATCAACAGACAGGAGGGTTCCCTCCCAGTTGGGGAACTCTTCAGTGGTCCAGGACATTCAGCCTCAGACCTTTGGGTGACCATCCTCCAAGGTGCACTTCTGGACAGGCAGCAGAGAAAAGTGGCCGAGCAGAGGGTGAAGGCTAAGTTCGGTACCCATAGGGAGGGCCTCAACCGGGACCTTGGGTTCATATCACATTACAGGTGATCACCATTGCACTACAGATATTCCCACACACACACTCTCACATACACACGAACACAGGTACACACAGACGCACAAACATACACTCAAACACACCCATATAGACACACACACTCTCACTCTCACACATGCACCCCCTCACAGACTTAAGACACTCTGCACTCACTACAGACACACACACACACTTTCTCACACTCACAACCCCCACCCCAGACAGACAAACACACACAGACAGACAAAGACCCAAATGCACACATATATTTTGTGGGGTGAATTTGTACTTGCAGAGTTACATTGTACTTTGCTCAAAAACTGCATGCATTCATGTAGAACTCTGAGCTCAAAAACGGCATGAATTTATGTAAAACTCTGTTATCTCACTTTTTAGATTAGAATCAATCTAAACATCATGGCATAGACAGAGAACACAGGTGGCCAACACCTTCAACATATTGTCTAGCTATCACCACTGTTAACAGCTAACCCGAGAATGCTACTTGAATAAAAAGGTTTTGTGATTTACACATGAAAGAAGTGAAACTATCAGTGTATTCTAACAGATGAAAGGCTTAGCACACAATCAATTTCTCAATGTATAATTTCTGTTACATCACACTGTAAATTTTTGCTATAAACTCTGTGTTACGATCGAGTCCTCCACTATCACCTGATGAAGGAGTGTCGCTCCGAAAGCTTGTGTGCTTCCAATTAAACCTGTTGGACTATAACCTGGTGTTGTGTAATGTTTCACTTTGTACACCTCAGTCCAACAACGGCATCTCCAAATCATGAGTAAAATTCAAATTCGATTAGATTTTGATATCTGAGTCATAATTTAAACGGATTGGCCAAATTTGAATTTGTTTTTTTCCCCTGGCAACGCAACCCCCGTTATTTGTTTCAAGCAAATGTTCCCTTTTTAAATTGTTTAGCACACTCTGTGCTTTCCGTCAGTCCTTGCCAGCTTCCTCTCTTTCTTCAAGGTACAGTACACATCTAAACCTTCATACCACCGTCCCCTAAAGAAAAAAAAGTCTTCATAATGAAAACATGGCATCTTCTTTTTCTCTATCCCTTCGCCACATCACTACAACATACATATGACTTTAATCTAAGTTCATTTTAACTGCCTCCCGCATATATATATAAAACATTGAATAGATACCAAGCACATCTATACTTTATCAGCTAAATTCACTGTAATTTAGTGATGACATTCTTACAACCAGCAATATGCACCATTTGTAAATTGAAAGTCAGTAACATAAGACTCCAGTGAAATAGTCTTATGCTGTTGTCTTTAAAGCATTCGAAGAATTTAAGGGGACGATGATCCTTGCACACAACCATCTCTGACATGTCATTTGTGACATGCATATTAAAATGCTGTAAGGCCAGTACCAAATTCAACAGTTCATTTTCGATCGTGGAGTATTTCCTCTGGTGGATGTTGAGTTTCTTCAAAAAATAACCAATTGGCAGTTCAATCCCATCCTCATTTTCATGTAGGAGTAAAGCTACAAATCCTGTTAGTAGCATCAATGAAAACTTTGAGGGATTTCGAAAAATTTGGTGTCGCTAAAACTGGTTTCGTGGTTAATATTGCTTTCAAATGGTTGAATGCGTCCTGGAATTGTTCTGTCCAGTGAAACTCTGTGTTCTTCTTCAGCAAATCTATTAGCGGTGCCACTACATTGCTGAAGTATGGAACAAACTTCCAATAGAATCCGCTGAGTCCCAGAAAATCAAGCACCTCTTTCTTCGAGGTTGGTCATGGAAATTCCTCGATGGCCTTCGTTTTTGTTTTCTGTGTGGTCAACCTTCTCTGACCGATGATGCGTCCCAAAAATGTCAACAGTGCTTTCACGAATTCAGTTTTGTTTAAGTATATTCCGAGTTTTGCTTCTCACCGTCATTCTTAGGGCTCGGCCAACGGTATCATGTGGTATTTCCAGGACTTACTAAAGATCGCTACATCTTCCAAATAGAAGCTTGTTAACCCAGGCACACTCTGTTCATGAGTGTTTGAAATGCGGCGGGTGTGTTCTTCATTCCAAAAAAAAACTTTAAGCTGATAGAGCTCATTTGGGGTTACAAAGTCAAACATTTCCTTTGTTGTCTCTGATAAAGGTAATTGCCAGTAACCCCGCAGTAAGTCCAAATCGGTGATTGTAACTGGCTTGTTGGACTTTCTCGATACAGTCTTCCAATCTCGGAATTGGACATGATTTTGATTTTATAACAGCATTGACCTTGCGATAATACATGCAGTGCCGTTGAGTCCCGTTTGGTTTGGCAACCAAGACAATCGGCGAATTCCCCTTGCTCTGGCTTGGTTCGATGAAATTGTCATTGAGCACGGCCTCCACCTCCTTCTGGACCTGTCTGCCTTTGAGAGGATTAAGCCAGTAGGACTATTATTTTATCAGAACAGTATTCCCTACGTCTACTTCATGTACAACAGCATTTGCCCTGTCTATCTGACTTTTATATATATCCTGATATTCAGTGACAAATCTTCCAATTGTGTTCTTTGTTCCTGAGACAGATAGATCAATAACCAATCCCACTCCTTAAGGATTTCTTCATTTTTTAAACATTTTAAGACATATAAAAATCCACACCATCTGTATTTGATTCCTCACTCTGTGGGGCAGTAACTAACACATGTTTCTCCAGTTCTTTCTCTCTCGTCTAACATTTATTCAATACCTTCACATGACATGCCTGATAAAGGTTTCTTTTTTCTCCATCTGGCATCTTTCCTAGATAGTTCACCTGACTCAATTTTTTCTCAATTTGATAGGGACCACTAAACCTGGCTTTGAAGGGTTCTTCTATCATTGGTAACACGATATCCACTTGGAAAAGGTCCGAGTCAGAGAGCGTTTTTATCTGCCACCTGCTTCATTCCACGCTGTGCCGTCTTTAGAAGTTGTTTAGCCGACTCACCTACTCGATTTAAACTCACCCTCACTTCTAATACATAATCTAATTGTGAGATCTCCGACTTTGGTCCAATAAACTTCTCTTTAATTAATTTCAAAGGGCCTTTCACTTCATGCATGAATATTAACTCGAAGGGAGTGGGCTGAGTAGATTCATTTGGCGCATCTCTAATGGCAAACAATACGAATGGGATACGTTTATCTCAATCATTCAGATAACCTTGACAGTATGCTCTCAACATGGACTTCAAAGTATGATGCCATATTTCTAAAGCTCCCTGGGATTCAGGATGATACGCACTGGATTTAAAGTGCTGTATACCTAAACTATCCATACCCTCCTTAAACAGCCGAGCAGTAAAATTTGATGCTTGGTTCGACTGAATCTCTCTGGGTAGCCCATACAATGTGAAGAAAGGCATTAAGTCCCCACAGCCCTTTTGGCCTTGATACTCCGGAATAGAATTGCCTCTGGAAATCTGGTAGTCACATGCATTAAGGTTAACAAGCACTGGTTCCCACTTTTCGTTCTCGCGAGGGGACCTACACAATCAGTTATAACCCGCATGAAAGGTTCTTCAATGTGGGAATTGGCAACAAAGCTGCTGTTTTTATTACCACCTGTGGTTTACCTACCATTTGGCATTAATGACACATACAGCTAAAGGGAACCACACCCTTGTGCATTCCAGGCCAATAAAAAATATTTTGTACCTGAGCCTGAGCCTTTGGTACCCCGAGGCGACCTCCTACTGGTATTCCATCTGCTATCCGTAACACATCCTGTCTATATGCTACCAGCAACACAATCTGATGCACTTCGGCCCATTTCTCTTCTGTACTAACCTGCCATGATCTCCATTTTCGTCTTAGGATTCTATCTTTCAAATAAAATCCTCAGGATTATTCGCTGCATCCTTTTTAGAGTACACATCCACATATATAAATATCTTTTTTCATCTTGTTATCCTGTTGCAAGTCCCTTTGCCTTTCAGGCCTAAACACTTCTGTCTGACCCTCGACCTGTTCAGGTTTTTTTTTCCTGAACCATTTCATCAGACAGGATATCCGCTAACTGAACCTCAACTCCTTCAGCTTTCTCTTTAGTTTTTACTTCGTGCTGTGATTTATGATAGTGGGATCTGGCTCCCACACAGTCTGTGGAAATACCAGGATATTTCTGTTTTAACTCCTCAGTTTTTTGGTCTTCCTTGGGTTTCTCCTCAACAACGGACGACCTTGGACCCTGCCAAATCATTCTCAAAAACAAACTGGATTCCTGGAACTGACACTCTGTCAATCACTCCGAATGCAAATTACCCAGTCCCAGTTGGCACTTCAAAATAGATCAGACATAGGGGAATGCTAAATTTCTGTCCACCTATTCCACAAATTGCCACACTCTCGTGTAACAGATCAGAAAAGGTGCATATTCACTCATCCCTTACTATCAGCGACTGGTTAGATTATGTATCTCTCAAAATCATAACTTCTTGTCCTACTCCCCCTTGTTCTTTCTGAGTAAACTTTACCCACAGAGGTGAATTAGTTGTAGAGATCAGATACTAACTCCATATCCAGCCCCTGCCCAGACTGTGCACTCTCCTGCAGCTCCTCGGCTCTTCTTGGGGTTTCCTTTTCTACTTCCACTAATGCTACTGGCTTAGCTTATTTTACCACATCTTTTGCCATAATGCTTTTCTTCACCAAACAGCACTGTGACTTTATGTGTCCCACTTTACCACAGTGGAAACACCTGAGGCCTTTCAAACTCCCTGTCCACCGTCTTTGGCTTCTTTTTTGTCCTGTGGTAAATTCTTACCAGTGCTCTCTTCTCATGGTTTTGCAGTGTAGGATCTTTACTTCTCCCAACTTCTGTATCTCACAGTACAAGATTATGGCCGGAAGCTTGTCTTATGCACCAACATGTATCCATCTGCTATTCTTGATGCCCTTCTCACTTTCTGACCTTTCTGTTCCTCCACGTGAATTCTTAACATTTCTGATAGAGAATTTTTAAACTTATCCAGCAGCATAGCCTCTCCTAAGGCCTGACACATCCTCTATTTTTAAAGCATGCAGCCATCTGTAAAATGGCTATTTTTAATTCTTTCGAACTTGGAATAAGTCTGACCTGGATCCTTTTTGTTTCTGAAACACTGTCTGCATTCTTCTGGTATCAATTCATAAGCAGTTAAAATAGCGTGTGTGACCTCTTCATAATCTCTTGATCCCTCATCTGACATAACTTGCTCCGCCTCCCAGTTTAGTCTTAACAAACATGGGACCACTCCATCTGCCCAGACAACGTTTCAAACGAAATAAAGAATGTTTCGACATCTTTCTCATCAAAATGCGGCAGAATTTTGACATATTTGTTTATATCACTACCATCTGTTTTAATCTCCATCCTGATAACTTGAGTTTGCTGACGAAGTCGCAACCTCTCAAGTTCAAATTCTCTCTCCTTTTGCTCAGTGAAGAACGGTCTCTCTCTTTCTTAATTCTCTCTCTCTCTTTCTCGCTCCCTTTCGTCTCTCTCTCTCCCTCTTTGCTCAGCTAAAAAACTTATATTTTTCTCTTTTGGCTCTCTCTCTCTCTTTCTCCTCTCTCTCTTTCTCTTTCCCTCTTCCTTTTCTCTGTCTTTGTTTATATCCTAACTACATTTTCCTCAATTGTAATTAAAGTTTTTCCACCTCGACTGCAATTATCTGTTTCTCTAATACACCTAAGTGTTTGCGTAATTCCCTTATAATTTCTGCTTTACTTTAATCCTTGGTCAAACCCAAATCTAACTTCTTTACTAATTCTAAAAGTATGGCCTTTTTCTTACTTTCTAAACTTTCTTGGCAAATTTGAGAATCATCTTCAAATTCCAGAAATTCTTTGGCAATTCTAAGAGCCATTTCTCTCACGTTTAACCAACCACAAGTCATTGAAATTAAACAAATTGTCCCACCCACATTTTATTTAAAGATCTAGGACACTAACCTGCAAGTAATTAAATCCATTGGGTTTTGACATTCCCCAAATCGATTCAAATCTGTCCAAATCCCAGCGCGGATCTGTCTAAACCTGTTGAAATCGTGCACGAAAGCCCCCAAACTGTTATGGCATGGGGTAAACCCCTCTGCTAATTTAAACCAGCAACACGTGCTTTAATCTGTTAAAATTCAAGAGGCAAAGAAATTTCCCAGAGGTCACTATTTAAAATAAAAATTAGCAACTTTATTCTTTAAGTCGAACAGAGAATATTGAAACCAACATCTATTTAAAACTTCTTTCTCTTAAACTTATCTTTTCCTCCCACTCTACAATACTAGTCTGACAAAAAAATCCTGATAAAGATTTACAAAATAAAATCCCGTTTCAAACCTAGTCAGCTTTGCTGCATCTCCTTTGTAGATTTTCCTCTTCAGATTCTCACCAGGTCGGCCTCGATGTTCTGCTGTGCAAACCCCTTCCCCAGACAGGCACCTTTCAGAGACCTCTTGTGCTAGCAGTGTCCGGTCTTATATCCTAAAACATCAGATCGTATCATTGGTTTTAATATTATTAAAATATTAAATTCAAACTTGATTGGAGTTTGGTATCTTGGGACATAATTAAATCTGATTGGCCGAATTTGAATTGCGTTTTGTCTCATGGCAAGCTAACTGTTCTATTTGTGTCGACCACGTGTTGCATTGTCACCTTGTTCAGAACACTTTATGCTCGATCAGGTAGTTTTGTTAGCTTTTCAACTCCCTGAAAGGTACAGTACCTCTACACCTTCATAAAACTTCCTACCATCAAGCCAACTTTGTATCCAGTTGGCTAGCTCTCCTGGATCCCATGAGATTTAACGTTACTCAACAACCTACCCATACGATACCTTATCAAAGATCTTGATTAAGTCCATGCAGAAAATGGTTACTGCACAGTCTTCATCTACCTCGTGGTTCCCACTTCAAAAAAACAGAATCAATCAGGACTTTGTTTTGGCCAGAGTTGGAGAATTGTGTGCAGTTCTCACTGAAACCAGAGGATGGAACTGATTGGACTGGAGGAAGTGCAAAGGAGATTCTCCATGAATGTTGCTGGGGGTGTCACAATGCAGCTGTGAAGAGGGTGGTTCATAAACTCGGGCTGCTTTCTTTAGAGCAGGAATCGGGGTATATAATACTATGTGGGGCATGGACATTGCGGATAAACAGTAGTTGTTTTCCCATTGTCGAATGTCCAATAACAAGGCGGGATAATTTTAAACTGAAAGGCTTAAGGGGGAGCATGAGGAAAACACTTCTCTCCTCGAGGATGGAAGGGGCCTGCAATACACTGACTGGAGTGTAGTTGAGACGAGAAACCTCTCAACCTTTAAACAATACTTGATGAACAGTTGAAATATCATAACATTCAAGCCCACAGGCCAAGTGCTGAAAAATAGGATGAACGTGGATTCAGTATAATTTCAGTGGGACAAACATGATAGGCTGCCCAGCTATTTCTCCTCTATGTGATTCTGTCATTCTGTAATTCTGAAGGGAAGGTTCCGAATTAGTTTCTTTTCTCGTATTTGTCTGAGTATCAGTTCCAGTTCTTGATATCCTCAGTATCAGCTTCAAGTTCTGTATTAGAGTGCTCGTTCACAGATAGAATTTCCCAAATGTGTTGTAAAACTGAATGAACAAGAACAACAGTGGGACAACAGGGTGCAGCAGAACAGCTCTCAAGGAGCTCGACAGCATGAGGTACTGAATGACTGTATAACCTCAGCAAAATGAAGGGCTTCATGAAAAAGAATATCAGAAGATATTTAGATATGTATGGCATTGTTAGGATATGGAACAATGCAAGTATTGTCATTTGAAGATAAATTGAAATTAACTTTGATGCCTGATAGGTTCAGATTAATCTAGTCTTTAGGGTATTCAATTACAGCGGAAAATCTCAATGATATCACATCACTAAAATAAACCTGTTGTCATACTTTGTTTGTTCAAAATGACATAAAAATTTAAGATATAATCACAATTTCTCTGTGGAGATACAATACAGTATATATCAAAAAAAATACTGTTACTGTGTCAGTTCCAGTTTCGAGGGAATGCTCCCGTTCCAACTGATTGGCAGCAGCAGGGAGAGGTTGTTTCACAAACAACAAAATGCATCTTCCAATACAAAAGGTCGTCAAAGTATATTGCACCATCCTTGCTGTTGTTGGTATTCCTGGTAAGTCTTATAACAACTTAAGTTGCGTACATCTCTGCATTAAATCAGACTTATTCCACTCTATGACTCTTAATCATTTTATTTCCATTTAGCAAGGCAAATACTGATGCCAAATTCCAGTATCCTTACTTATTGAGTTCAAAGAAATTCGTTTGATTAGTAGGTTCCTCAGTAATGTGCAGCATTACCTGTTTCTCTATACTGTGCAGAATGGGTTTACCCAGAGCCCACCTTGATGGGGTTGGGCTGAGCACAAGCCCTGGCTGGACTAGAAAGTGTTTAGCAAGACCACTCTCTCTCTCTGTCTGTGGGAGTCCAAAGCCTGCTATTGGTCAGATGGGTTTTTATAACAACCCACCTGTTAGTGATACCTGGTGTTTCCCATTCCTTGATGGGGAGGGATTGTGTTGGGGTCTTGCTCAGGCAGCTCGTTCTAAATAGGCCCAGATACAACAGGTGGGCAACGATCGAGTTGAACAAGTCATTACAGAGTGAGAAGAGAATGTCAGCATGGATAGCTTTGACCATCTTGTCTGTTTTTTTCAGTCAGTGGATGTGTGGGGGCATGATATTTGTGAGGATAGTTCACTGGGAGGGCCGTTGAACATAGGATTCCAATTATGATGTGTAATGTTGGATTATTTGATTGGCAAAAAGACGAGAGAGTTGTGCCATTTGTAAAACGGTGGACAGTGCTGTGGTGTGGAGTTTACTAGGACAAATACTGAGATCTGGAGTACAGTGGTAACAGCTCTCACACAGAGGAACAGACAACATTGTCTAACAGGATGTTTCCCATGTTGCACTTTGTTGCTGTTACCCTTTGATGCTCCTGAAGCAATACTGGTCAATGTGAAGGGGCTCCCACGTACATTCGTTTGGGATTGTTATTTGGACTTTGATTACCAGTTTGGATAAGTGTTATTATTATTTTGATTATTGTTATGGTTATTTGTGAGTACCTTTAGGTGAATCGTATGGATATATTTTAAAACCAATTCAATGTGAGACCATAGAGTTACACCATCGAGGGCAGTATCCCGTCAACTTTGCGAGATCTCTGTTCTTCCACCTGGTCCACGGGGCTCAGAACAGTGGAGATTGGGTGGTACAATAGGGTTTTTCACTGATGAATGGCAAGTTGGTTTCGGGTGACTGGTGTGCGATTTAGGATAATTGATATTGTTGTGTTTCTCCGAGGGTCCAATCGGGACAAAAACATCCGGCCATACGGACTGATTGTTAGCTCTGCTGTTGGGATGTTCAGTTGACCTGATGCTCAGGATTCAGGGACTTGTTGAGTTGGATAATATATCTGGGTCACCGGTTGATTCATGTCCATCCGTAGCACACTGCTAAAAGAATATGAATTATAGATGTATATTGTTGAATCCATTGATTGTCAAAAAGATATATATGTTGTACTGCCTCATTACCCTGGATTGAATGATGTTCTTGGCCCCACAGCATGGCACATCATTGCACCAAGTGTCACACGGGATGTCTGTCCAAATAGTGAATGTGGTTTATAGGTGGGGTGTTTATAGGAGGTCACATATCGATACTGAGTAAAGCCACCCTGTTTCTTAGCTGTTGAAGTTTGAAATTGTGGAGGGGGGTGGAAATGAGTTAGTATCGAAGGGATTCGTTGTTGCCAGCTCACAGTTGGATGTTTATAAATGTTTGCAGTATTGTAAACACTGAGCTGTTCACTCCCACAGCACACTGTAAATGTCAGGGCTGCTACACTAACCCTGCTGGCTGGGAGATATCTGGCACAGTGTGTTTTACATCAGGGGAGTAACACAGTGAATCAAACTCTTTGATGCAATAACGTCCCCTTTCTTCAATTCCAAAATAGTTCACTTGACAGAAAATGTTATTGTTGGAGTGTTGGGTGGAAAAATATCAAATGAGATTCATGTGGCATTCGATAAGACTGTAAGAATGAGAGAACATGACTGCCATAGTGCCACAGGTTAGTGCAGTACAGAAGACTGAGTCAACAGCAATAACAACAACAAAACAGATACTGCTGGGAAAGGTCAGCAGGTCTGGCAGCATCTGTGGAGAGAAATCACAGGAAACGTTTCAGATCCAGGAACAGTATGCAATGGATTGCAAATCGGAAATCTTTGCAGCTGGCTGCATATGTTTGGCGCTCAGTTTATAAAGTGAAATGTCCCAGTAAATATAAACAGATGTGATTGTTGTTATGAAATTAAAATGGCAGATTAACAACGTTAGTTCAATGAAGTGCCCTGTACAAATATTTTGTTGACCCAAATAATATTTTTGGTACTGATTAATCTTCCAGCAAGGTTAGGACAAGCTCGGGGATGTGGCTACATTAATTTACTACTTGTACGTTATTAATCATGGATTTACAGCTGGACTGTTTCACATCAGTATTTGATTGGAATTGGATGAATAATTGTTGAATCTGCTTTTCATAATCTGCCCACAGTTAAATTTCGAGTGATCGCTGCTCTTCACTTTGAGGTGTGTGTCCTCCTTGGGAGGAGGAAGTGAACCGTTAATCAGTGAAAAATCAATCAGCTTTACGACAATATATAAAAATAAAAATACCGATGAATGGGAATACAAATGTCTATTTCACCAAATAACTAACTTTACTAACTGCAATATTAAGATTATGGTTGATAATTAAATTGGGGAGAATCACCTCGAATTGACAGACCAGAATTCCGAACATTTAACATGGTGCTTTAATATACCATCCAAGCCTCTTTCTACCAAGTGCTCTAACGCTCAATAAGTATTCCACATTAATGAACTTCATTTGCCATTTCTTTTATTAGTGTAGATATTATTTCCGTATCTACTTCACAAAGTTCTTTATATCTGGATGCGTCTGTGTTCTCTATGTCAATAACATTGCTCACAAGTCCAGTTTCTAACATTAGGAGCATTTCTCTTACTTTAGTGTGATAGTGACAAACGTTCCGACTCGGCCAGGAGCCCAAACTCTGTCACACGTTGCTTGTTTCTTGTACTGTAACCTCTGGCCTTCCGATACAGCCACATGTTGCCTGACCTTTCCAGCTCCACATTCTATCCACTCTGACTTCCAGCATCTGCTGTCCTTACCATCTCCACATGTTAACTCTGTAATGCACCAAACTCAGAACTGTTTACCTTGCATTTACGAAGGATTGATGATCTGTTCCTCAATTACTTATTTTTCCAGTTAACGTTTAATTCCTGAAAAGAAATCTTCAGCTCTGAAACATATTAATTCTGAGCTCATGTTTACAATAAGGAACCCTTGAAAAACTGAACTCAATGAGATTGCAACACTCTTTTGTTTCATCCTGACCTTAGGTGGAATTGGTTAGGGCTTTTGGAGGTCAGTCATCTTAGTCACCATACACCTCTGCTGGCTTCTGCATGGTAGTACTTTGACCCTAAAATCTGCAGCTGCCTCAATGATGCCCTTCCTTTATCATAATTTCAAAATTAGAGATATAGATGTCCCTTGAATTCCAGCATCAACAGATTTCTGTATTTATCAATACCATGGACCAACCATTGACGAGAAAATGACCTGGCCCAGCCACACAAGTGCTGTAGTCACAGTAGTATGTCAGATACTCTGATAACTGTGACAGTAAGCTCCCTGACTGCCTCTATAATCCATGTCCACCATCCAGAAGCACAGGTCAGGGCTGGGATGGAATGATCTCCATGTACTGGCTGAGTGCAGCTCAAATGCAGCATTGAGTGTAACACTCACAGATCTCCACATTGTACAGGACAGACAACTGGTCCTAGTGATTGGCACACAGATCATTCAGTACTCACTCTCTTCACCAATGACACCATGACCAGCAATGAAAATCATCAACATGATCCAAACCAGTGCAAGTCTCATTTGAATAGCACTTTCCATGATCTCTCGGCAGAACAAGGACAGCAGATGCAGAGAAACACCATCACATGCACGTTCTCTTTCAAACTAGATTTAATTCTGACTGAAAAATATTGTCATTCCTTCACTGTTGCTGGGTAAAAAGATTAGATTAGATTTCCTACAGCATGGAAACAGGCCCTTCGGGCCAACAAGTTCACACTGACCCTCTGAAGAGTAATCCACCCAGACGCATTCCCCTAACAATTTAGGATAGCATGACAATTTAGTATGGCCAATTCACCTGACCTGCACATATTTGGATTATCGGAGGAAAGCCACGCAGACAATGTGCAAACTCCACACAGACAGACGACTGAGGCGGGAATTGAACCCAGGTCGCTGGTGCTGTGAGGCAGCAGGGCAAACCACTGAGCCACCATGCCATCCTGATTCTGCAACTGTACCCCAGAAACACAGTGAGCTTTCCTGTATCTCAGGAAATTTAGATGTTCAAAAAGGTAGATCTCCAATCCCATCAGAAAGGTGAATAGAGCTGGGCAATGAATATTGGCCCAGCTACGAAAGCTCACATTCCAATGGGACATTTAAAAATAACGCCCATTACAACAAGTGCAAGAGGATATTTCTGATCCCGAGAGGTGGCTAATGTCTCGGAGAATGTTTCGTCTGGCAGAGAGAAGGAGAAATGTCTGGGCTGAAAGAGTGGATGTTTGGTACTGAGCGGATAATCCCTATCATAGCTTATTTTACCAAATCCCATAAATTTCCGAATTCTTAATGGTTTCAAAGCCAGGAGACCGATCATATTGCCTCAGTTTTCTTTGCTAAGTACTGGTCTGTGTGTTAATGTTTCAAACTCCGGTAAACTACGGTGATTTGAGTGGACAATCCCTTGTCTTCAAAACTTGGATCAAATTTGGAGTGGATCATTTCATATCTGTGATAATGGACTCAGTATGGCGATATCCAATCCCAGATAAAGATCTAAAAAGGAAGCGGTTGGCGGCAGTACAGAGTTGGCTGTGCATGTGGAGCTTCATTTACTTTTTTTCATTGAAGGGATGTGAGTGTCGCTGGTTTGGTCAACATTCACCTCCTTTCCCTAATTGCCCAGAGGGCAGGTAACAGTCAATCAGGTTGTCGTGGGTCTGGAGTCACACGGTGGCGAGATGAGGTAAGGATGACAGATTGTCTTCTCTGAAGGACATTAGTGAACGAGATGGTTTTTCTTCCTGACAACTGTCAATTATTTCATTGTCATCATTCGACTCATTAAAATTCCACCATCTGCTATGGGGAATGTTGAACCCAGCTCCCCAGATCATTAGCTAAGTCTATTAATTAACAGTCTCGATATAGTCCCATTAGGACATTATCCTCCAACATCTTTAGTAATGGTGTGAATCCACAAAGATTTAACATTGGCACAGTAGTTAGCATTGCGGCCTCACAGTGCCAAGGACCTGGGTTTGATTCCACCCTTGAGTGATTGTCTGTGTGGAGCTTGCACATTCTCCCCATGTCTGCATGAGCTGCCTCTGGGTGCTCTGGTTTCCCCACACAATCCAAAGGTGAGCATGTTAGATGGGTTGGCTAAGCTAAATTGTCCTATAGTGCCCAGGATATCTGGTTAGGTGAGTTAATCATGATAAAACCACATGCATTGGGTGAGGTCTGGTTAGAATACTCTTCAGAAGTGTGCTGCAGATTCGATGGGCCAAATGACCTCTTTCCGCACGATAGGGTTTCTACGATGTTATCATAGAAACAGACTCTGATGATTGCCATGGAGAATGCTGGTTAGGTGGTGAAGATTCCGAGCCCCAGTGTGTTCTCTGAATCTGAGAGGGGATCTCTATTCACAAGGAGAGGTGTTTGGGAACATGAGCCTGGACACGAGGCAGGAAGGTTTGCTTAAACTCTGATAAAATGTGTGATTTCTAAACCAGAAAGTTGCTATGAACAATGCAGCATGAATTCAGGTTATATTTGAGTGGGAGCTGTAGTATACAGTGTACAGCCATGTGGGAGAGTCCCTGTCAAATGTTGCAGTGCTCATGGTTTCAGTGGGTATGCAGCTTGTGATATGGTGGTTCGATTCATTGCTGGATACTTCTGTGGTACAGATTGTCAGGATGCTCAATCCTGTCCATGAGGGAGGGACTCAATTCCCTATCAATTGTTCAGCAACAGTCATTCCTGGACAGTGTGGAGTGATTTAATGTCATTCATATAGTGTGGGTATACACTTCAGGGGACACTCTGAGCCATGGAGGCTCCAAAACCAAAGACAGAAATTTTGCAATCAATGTCCATGTTAGGTGCATCCCATTCATTGTTTTATTGATTTGAGGTGTCCTGATGTGGATGTTGTGATCTCAGGGGAATCTCCAGCCAGTCTGAGTAACCTATAAACCAGGTGAAATCAACCACTGCCAACTCCAACAAAAAAAAATCATTCAGCACATGGCTGTGCTTTGTGTGCACAATTTGCTGTTCTCATTCTTCCCCTTCTTTTTAAATTGCAAATGATTCATTTTGAGAGAGCTTGCTGCTATGGTTCAGATTCTTTAAACTTCATATGACATGGAGCAACATTTATCTTTGTGCTATTATTTTCAGTCTAAGCTCAGGCACGGAGAATGTTTGATCAGTAACTTCAAGTCTTTCTCTCTCTCTCTCTTGCAGTTAATCTAGTGGTGATTGTAATCTTAGCTCGGCAGAAGTGTGGTCTTTCTACATGCACCACTCACTATCTGGTGGCCATGGCAGCGTCTGATCTACTGTTCACTATTGTTTATTTCATCTTTCGCCGATTCCCTTACTATTATTATCCACTGTGTTTCCTGGACATCACTCCTGTTTGTACTGTTATCTATGTGCTTCACCTCTTGCTCATTGATTGCTCTGTCTGGTTCACTGTTGCTTTCTCTTTTGACCGATTTGTTGCGATTTGTTTTCATCAGATGAAAGCTAAGTATTGTACAGAGAAAACTGCAAAGCGGGTTGTAGCAACAATCTGCATTTTCTTTTCTTTAAAGAACATTCCCAACTACTTTCGATATATACCTCAAAAGATTATCAACAATGTTCCATGGCACTGTAAAACAAGGCCCAGTTATTATAATGACCGGTGGGAAAGTTTTCAATACTTTGAACATTTTTTAACACCAATGTTACCATTCACCTTTATTTTCTTTCTCAACATTCTGACTGCCAGACACATCTTCGAGGCTGTTAAGATGCGTAAGGGACTGAGGGGTCAGAGAAAAACAGAGAATGATCCAGAGATAGAGAGCAGAAAAGATTCTGTGATTTTACTGTTTGCCATTACCACCAGCTTCATACTTCTGTGGATTCTGTGTGTTTTAAGGTTCTTTCGAGCTGGTGATTCCTTGAATTACGCTAATTATTATCTCTTTGAAGAAGTCGGATATATGCTGCGGAACCTCAGTTGCTGCACAAATGCGCTTATTTATGTGGTGACGCAGAAAAAATTCAGAGACCAGTTAAAGTATGCAGCAAAATATCCAGTTATAAAAATAATTCAATTGGTGAATAAATCCAAGTCACTGACAGACAACAGTAGACACAGCAGATAATGGAATGACGAGTCCACGTGAGGCATGTTCAGAAGGAGAAGGAGGAACACCAACGGGACAACACTCATTTTCTAATGGGCAAGGATGACTCAATCTGAGGGACAAAACAAAAGCGACTGCAGGAACAAAATCAGTGTAAAGTACTGTCAGCAAGGAGCAACAGTCAGTAGAAAGCTGGACAACAAAAGCAAAACTGAAAGAGGAGTTAGACATGCACCAAAGATACAATCATTCAAAGCAATCCGTTCTCAGTAGGTGACACGGACACATAAATCAATGAGCTGGAGGAAAGGATCATCGTTCACTATCGGCCCAGAGTGTAAGACGCAGCGACAGAGTCCTCTCCATTCTTCCTCACTGAATTAACTGATCCACACATCGTGACAAAGGGAGGAAAAAATAAAGAGTGTTATAAGGAGAAAATAATGTCTTGTAAAAACATTCTGTGCCCTTTGATTGTAAGTTTATTTTCAACAGTAATTTACTTCATTTCCATTCAATCCCTGGTATCATTCTGTTTCTTTAATCCTGCCTTTCCATGAACCAGCTGATGGGTTAGTGGGGAATCCAAGGCCAACCAGACGGACTCCTGGACTCTCTCTCCCTCTGCACCTTCCTATGACCCAGCTCCCCTTTCGATTTAAGATGCTCCTTCAAATCTGCCTCTTTATATCAGTTACTGTCACCTGACCTAACATCACGTTCGGTGGGTGAACATCAGCTCTGTTTAATTTGTCATGACAAATGTCTTTATAAAATGTCTTTGGGGATTATGTTGAGTTAAAGTGGACAGTGATGGTACTGTCGTGGTGAGTATAACTGCCTTCCAAGCAGATGAACGGGGTTTGATTCCCGGCAATGGCAAGTTGTGATTTTAACATTGATCAACCGGAAATCGAAAAGAGAAATTTGATCAAGATGAGAATCCAAACAGCTTTCATTCCAAGACAATATTTTCTCACAACCCATCCTTCCCTCCTTCTAATCCTTCTAATCCCACTAAAAATGACTGTGGCTGTGATCCATCTCTGGGGAAGTCGACCCACAGGAAGAGGGAGCTGGGAGCTGACTGGATGATCTGGGTCTTGGGTGGAATGGGCGTCTATGAGTGACAGACCTGGGGGTATTTCAAATAGGTTCTGGCAACCACTGTCCCTTTCACCATGTGCACTGAGCAGGGAGTGAGTATCTGTGTGTTTCTGTCTGTATCTGTGTGAGGGTGTGGGGTGTGTTTTAATGTCAATCCCAGTTTGATCCTTTAATACTCCCCATTCCCTCCCTGAACCATCTCCTCCTAAAGGAGGCCCCTGGAGCAGGGTATGTCCACAATGGGAAAGAGGGAGTGTGAGAGACCCTCGAGTGAGCTGGGACCAACCAGAATAGAAAGTATCACCACTTTAATCTCATCATGTCTTTCCTTAACTCCTGTTTATCTCTGAGTGATCCTCTTTTCTGTCTACCTCTCATACATTCCACTTCTCTCTCAATCTTTTTTCTTTCTCACACTATCTCTCTCTTTTTACTGATACTCTTTCTTTTTGCCTTTTTCTCTCCTACTTCGTCTTTCGACTTGTGGATATTTTTCCCACTATCTTCCTTTCTTTCTTCTTGTTTCACTTTCTCTCTTTCTTTCCTTCCCTATTTTTGTCTTTCAATCCTGAAACTGCAGCCCTCCAACACCAATTTTGCGCACCCCACTTCGGCAAATTTTGCAGTCCCACAAACTTAGCACCCCCCGTCCATTGTCCCTGTCCAATTGCCCTCCCCTTGGGTCTTTCTTCACCCTTGAACTGCCCATTCTGTACTTCCTACATTACACATCCACTGTATATCAGAGACACTCTGTGTCTCCATCCATCCACAATACTCTCCATGCCATGTCCCTGCCCCTGGGGTGGGTGACAAAAGGAGCATATGTAGAGACAAAACTGTCCTTTGACTGCCTGCTGTAATGTCAGAGATTTATTCAGCACATAAACCGACCCTACAGGCCAATCTGTCCACACTAACCATATTCCAAGACCAAGAAGTTCCACCTACCTGTGCTTGGTCCGTATCCTTCCAAACATTTCGTATTCATTAACTTATCCAAATGCACATTTTGAGAAGGCAAATCTTAATGGCGAGGTCCTGGGAGTGTTGCTGATCAAAGACACCTTTGATTTCAGGTTGACAGTTCCTTGAAAATAGAGTCACAGGTAGATAGGATCGTGAAGAATGCATTTGGTATGCTTTCCTTTGTTGGTCAGAGCATTGAGTATAAGAGTTGCAAGGTCATGTTGCAGCTGTACAGGACATTGGTTCGGCCAGTTTTGGAATGCTGCATTCAGTTCTGGTCTCCTTCTTATCGAAAGGATGTTATGAAAACTGAAAGGGTTCAAAAAAGTCCTACAAGGATATTGCCAGTGTTGAAGACTTTGAGGCTGAATAGTCTGGGGCTGTTTTCCCTGGAACATTGGAGGCCGAGGAGAGACCTTATAGAGATTTATAAAATCATGTGGCATGGATAGGTTCAAACAAGAGGTGAGAAGGGAAAGATTTAAAAGGGACCAAAAGGGCAACGTTTTCATGCAGAGAATGGTGTGAATATAGAATGAGCTGCCTGAGGAAGCGGTGGAGGCTGGCAAAATTACTGCATTTAAAAGACAAGGAGAAACTGACGACTGCAGATGATGGAGATCAGTGTCGAGAGTGTGGTTCTGGAAAAGTACAGCAGATCATTCCTGATGAAGTCTTATGACCGAAACGTCGATTCTCCTGCTCCTCAGATGCTGCATGACCTGCTGTGCTTTTCCAGTACCACACTCCTGACAACATTTAAAAGGCATCTTTATGGGTAAATGAACTGAAAGGGCTTAGAGGGATATGGGCCAAGTGCTGGCAAATGGGACAAGATTTAGTTAGAATATCTGGTTGGCTTGAACGAGTTGGACGGAAGGGGTTTTCTCTTGCTGTTCATCTCTATGACTCTCTGCCTTTTAAACGTTAGAACTGTACCTGCATACATCACTTTCTCTGGCAGTTCATTCCAGCACGCAAACCACTATCTGTGCAAAAAAAGAGTTGCCCCTTATATCCTTCTTAAATCTTTCTCTTCTCATTTTAAAGTATGCCCCTACTTTTGATAGGGAAAAGACCCTCATCATTTCCCTTATCTATACACCTTAAGATTGTATAAACCTCAATAAGGTCATCCCTCCACCTCCAATGTTCCAGTGAGAAACAGTCTAACCTTTCTTGTCTATTTTTAGATCTCAAACCCTCCATTCCCGGCGACTTCTTGATAAATCTTTGTTGGACCCCCTCCAGTTTGATCTTTCCTTAACAGGTCACCAGAATTGCCCACATTAATCCAGCAGAGGCTTCCCCAACACTCTGTAAAACGTCAAGGTTCACATCCCAACTGCTATACTCAATGGTCTGAGCAATGAAGGGAAGACTGCTAAAAGCCTTCTTAACCACCCTGCCTACTCTCTAACGCAAATTTCAAAGAATTATGTACCTGAACCCCGAGGCTTCTCTGCTGTACAACACTGCCACTAATTCCTGTCCTTGTGTGTTTTACTAAAATGCAATCCCTCACACGTTTTCAAATTAAACTCCATCTGATACTCCTCAGTCCATTGAAGCAAATGATCAAGATCTCTTTGCAATCTTTAGTAGCATTCTTCACTGACCACTTCACCAGCCATTTTGGTGCCTTCCGCAAACTAACTAACCATGCTTTCTATATTGTCATCACAATCATTTATATAAATGACAAACAAAAGTGGATCTTGTACCGATCCTGATGGAACACCGCTGGTCACAGACCTCTTGTCCAAAAAATATACCTCTGCTATCAGTGACTGTCTGTTCCCTGTCATGAAGCCAAATTTGGATCCAATTAGCAAGCTCATCCTGAATCCCATGTGATCGAATTTTACTAACTGGTCACGATACAGAGCCTTGTCAAAGGCTTTGCTGTTGCTCAAGTAAACAATGTCTACCACTCTGTCAACATCAACTATTTTGGTCACTTCTTAAAGAACTTAATCAAATTTTGTGAGACATGATTTTCCTCACACAAAACCATGCTGCCTATCCCTGTTCAATCCTTACCACTCAAAATGCATATAAATCCCAACTTTCAGAATCATCCCCAAAGTCAGACTCACAAGCCTATAATTTCCTGGCTTCTCCTTACATCCCTTCTTAAACAATGGCACAACATTAGCCATCCTGCAGTCCTCTGGTATTTCAAACGTGTATCTGGATGATACAAATAATTCTGCCCCACAACTTCCTCCCCAATGCCCCACCATGTCATGGATACACTTGATTAGTCCTCGAGATTTATCTATCTGTATGTCTTCTAAGACCTCCAGCACTTTCTCTTCTGTCATGTTAAACCTGTTTTCAAAACATCAATATTTATTTCACTTCGGGCCTCTATCACAACTAATGCAAAATATTCACCTCCTGAGTTTCAACACAAAGATAACCTTGTTAATCTTTAAGAGGTCTTGCTCTCTGGAGTTGCTGTCTGGCTCTTAATGTCGTTGTAGAATCTTTTTGGATTATCATGAACATTATCTGCCAGAGATATCTCACATCTCTCTTTCCCTTCCTAATTCCACAGGCCCTTCCTAATTCCTGAGGAAGGGCCTGTGCCCGAAACGTCGAATCTCCTGTTCCCTGGATGCTGCCTGACCTGCTGTGCTGTTCCAGCAATAAAGTTTCAACTAATTTCTTTCCTCACAATGCTCCAATACACTTTATAGCCTTCAAGAGATTCAGTTGATCCCAATTGTCTGTATCCAACATATGATTATTTGTTATTCTTGACTACAACTTCAATACATTTATTCACTAATTGTTCCATAATCTTACCAGCCTTGCCTTTCACTCTGACAGGAACAACATGGTCCGAACACTTCTTACCACGTTTTTCAGGTTGGTGCCGGATTAGGAAAATTAAACTCACCTGCTATTACAACATTATTATTCTTACATATATTTGAGATCTCAACATGTTTTCTTCTCCATTTCCTTCTGACTACTGGGGGGCCTGTGGTCCAATCCCATCAAGGTGAACATCCCTTTTTTATTTCCCACGTCAAACCATAGATTTTCACTAAATGGTCCCTCAGTTATATCTGCATTAAGTACAGTAGCAATTGAGTATCTGTGATTGCATATCTAAACAACCTAAACCCGTCCATTAGATTCCAATCTGCAGTTCACTCCCTAGTGTTGTTTAATCCGATGTGAACCATACCATACCCTTCGACTATACTCTAATCTGGAACTCACTCCGTGGTACCTGTTACTCTGTATATTGATCCTCCTCCTCCCTTCCTCAATCAAAAATGCTGTCCCTCCTCCTGCCTTGCCTCTATTTCTATCATTTCTATAACATCTGAAACCCAGAACATTGAGCAGCTTGTCTTGTCCTTGCCTCAGCCACGTTTCTGTAATCACTCAAACAGGCGAGTTCTATGTTGCTACATATACCCTGAGTTCATCAGCCTTATTTGGATAGAAATAAATGCAGCTTAATTCTTCAGAAATACTTTGGGCTCTGAATTGCTATTGTCTATCTTTTCTAAATTATCTTGTTCTTTTCCGATTCAGTACCATTCACATCTTTCTGTCTGTTTTCAATGTTACATAGGAAATCCCCACCTGCCCCTTCCCCAACACAAAGGGTTCATAGCCTCTCGAAACAGAACCCACCAGGATATAGGTCCCTTCCCTGTTCAGGTGAAACCCTCCCTTTTTGAACAGGCCATTTCTGTCCCAGAAGACATCCCAATGATCCTCAAAAATGAGTCCCTGCACATTTCACCACCTCTTCAGCCATTGATTTGTCTGCCCTGTTCTTCCCTCATTTGAAATTGGGACCGGAAGTAAACCAGAGATTACTACTTGTGATGTTCTGTTTCTTTAAAATTCTACCCAAGCTCTTCGACTCACTCCACAAAGCCCTAACCCTTGTTTTGATGATGTCATTCCCTCCCAATGTATACAACAACTTCCGGCTTCTCACTCTCCGCTTTCACAATATGCTTCACATCTTTTGAGATGTCCTTCACTCTGGCACC
This sequence comes from Chiloscyllium plagiosum, assembly GCF_037043375.1. Taxonomy (NCBI): domain Eukaryota; kingdom Metazoa; phylum Chordata; class Chondrichthyes; order Orectolobiformes; family Hemiscylliidae; genus Chiloscyllium; species Chiloscyllium plagiosum. The sequence goes on along the minus strand of NW_028270178.1, from coordinate 21,813,641 downwards.
ATACTGGGTTCACACCTACTGCTGCTAAATCTCTTCTCTGTGCCCCTGACAGGACGGCCCCCTGTAACAATGGTTCTTTACATCTTCACAAACCCATTTAACATAAGATTAATTCTTAGTGCCAAGATCTGACTAGTACTTCTGTTTTCCTCTGAGGGACTTTCGCTTTCAACAGTACACAAAATTGAATATCTCTTTAAAAGAGGAATAGGAGACTTCTGGTCTACCCTCTTATCTTTCCTGACAGTCAATCATCTATCGTACTGACCCTGCTGTGTAATCAGTTCTCTAAATATACTTGTCATCACACTCAGTGTCTCCTGTATGCCCTCAGGGTGGCGGCACGGTGGCTCAGTGGTTAGCACTGATGCCTCACAGCGCAAGATCCCAGGTTCGATTCCAGCCTCTGGCAACTGTTTATGTGGAATTTGCATATTCTCCCCGTGTCTACGTGGGTTTCCGCCAGTGGCTCCGATTTCCTCCCACAGTCCAAAGATGTGCAGGTCAGGTGGATTGGCCATCGTGTTCGGTGCATTAGTCAGAGGAAAATGGGTCTGGGTGGGTTACTCTTCAGAGGGTCGGTGTGGACTTGTTGGGCTGTAGGGAACCTAATCAGTACCATTAATACGAATAAAGCAGCTCTCAACAGTACCTTATATATAAAATGTAATCACAGATTAATATGAACCATGTAGAGAAAATATTAGACTTAAAACATCAAACACTGAACTGAACAAATAAAAAAAAAAGACTCCTCCTCAAATAATCCAACAATCGGCATTTTATCTCTGGATTAAAACAACCTTTCCAAGTCATCCATGTGCAGGCCTCTCTGGAAGCTCTGTGTGTTAACCGTCTCTCCCCTTTCTTTGTCTTTTTATCCATCATTTTGATTTTGTCAAATTCTACCCACCACTGATAATATGCTCACGGATCTGTAGATCCCTGGCTTTTCCTTACTACCTTTATTCAATAAAGGCAACACCAGGCACCATCCAGTATTTCAGCACCTCACCCGTGGCTTTCAATTATACAGTTATATCTGAAATAGGGCCAGCAAACTCTTCCCACAGACTGACATTATGAAAGATCTGAGATTTGTTTAATGCAGGACTGTGTGAGGTGAAGTGCCCAAACAGCACAGCTTCCCATCCACTCACAAACGACATCACGGACAGCACAGACAGTAACATATTGGAGGATTAGGACAAATCACTAACACTGGAGAATTCGTTCAGAAGAATAAAACTCCCAGAATCAGTGAACCAGTATGTTGCATTTGTCTCGATGGGACTTGACCAGCCATGACTCGCTCGTGGTTTGTGGGCGGCACGGTGGCCCAGTGGTTAGCACTGCTGCCTCACAGCGCCTGTAGACCCGGGTTCAATTCCCGACTCAGGCGACTGACTGTGTGGAGTTTGCACATTCTCCCCGTGTCTGCGTGGGTTTCCTCCGGGTGCTCCGGTTTCCTCCCACAGTCCAAAAAATGTGCGGGTCAGGTGAATTGGCCATGCTAAATTGCCCGTAGTGTTAGGTTAAAGGGGTAAAGGTAGGGGTATGGGTGGGTTGCACTTCGGCGGGTCGGTGTGGACTTGTTGGGCCAAAGGGCCTGTTTCCACACTGTAAGTAATCTAATCTAACTCTGCTTGGCAGCATGTCTGAATCCATGAGTAAACGCATCCCTGTCCACACGTGGAAGGGGTTAAGGCAGCAGGCCGACCCCACTGTGCCTCTGTCATTGACCAAGGTGAAACCACACTGAGCCCACTGTGTCTCTGTCACTGATCCGTACGAGAGCCCACTTATCCCACTGTGTCTCTGCTTCTGACTCAGGTGAGACCACACTGACCCCACTGTTTCTCTGTCACTGTCCAAGGGGAGACCACACTGACCCCACTGTTGCTCTATCACTGACCCAGGGGTGACCACACTGTGTCTCTGTCACTGACCCAAGGGAGTCCACACTGATCCAACGTGTCTCAGTCACTGACCAAGCGGAGGTGACACTGAACCCACTGTGTCTCTGTTCCTGAACCTGGGAGACTACACTGACTCCACTGTGTCTCTGTCATTGACCCAGGGTAGTGCACACTGACCACATGGTGTCTCTGTCACTGAACTGGGGAGACCACACTGACCCCGCTGTGTCTTTGTCACTGACCCAGGAGAGACTGCACTGACCTCTGCTGTGAGCATCACTCTATATCACAAAGCAGCCATCCAACTAACTAAGAATCATACAACGGGGAGAGTGGAGTAATTCCTGATGAAGGACTTATGCTTGAAATGTCAACCCTCCTGCTTCTCGGATGCTGGCTGACTGGCTGTGCTTTTCTAGCACTGCATGTTTTGATTGAGAATTACACAATCCTGTCACGACACATAGGTGCCATTTGGCATATCAAATCCGCACCAACCCATCAAACAGCATTCCACCAGACCTATCCCCTCCCCACACTATCCCTATAACCCTGCATTTCCCATGTCTAACCCACCGAGCCTGCACAACTGTGAACAATATGGACAGCAATGTTGAAAGTGTTCATACTTCTGAGGCTCCTAACAGTGACACATGTTCTGTGTTATATCATTGAAATAATTCATGTTGTTATTTCAGGGGGCAGGTGCTGCCTTCTCACAGGATGGTGAAAGGAAGATAGAGAACGCAGTGTACATTTCTATGAAATGAAAGTTTTATTCCTTGAGAAAATGGCGGTTGATTCCTCCTCCTTACCCACAGGGGGAGCGGATTTGTATTGCTTCATAGCCCTGTCTTGGTCTCCTCTTGCCTCCTCCCCCGCCTCCTTGTCAGTCCTTCTCCATGGGGGCGGCCATCTTGGGGTGACATCACTGCGCAGCCTCTTGCGATTTTGCGTCACTCAGGTCATTGTGAGACTGTCAGAAATAACAGAATTAATTGTCCCAGAAACAAAAATCTTCAGCTTGTGTAGTGGCTGGTGAGGCCAGTAGATGGTGGCATTTTATCACTTTAAACACAAGAGGGACAAACAGACAGGGAGAGTCAGAGACATCAATTAAAAAGCAATGCATCAAATAGTTAATTCAAACTTCACTCCAGGACAAACTATGTCCCATTCCAGGCAGAAGTGGGCACACACACAAAACACGCAGATGCACGTCAACAAGCTTCTCGACTCACGACACTATAGACTAGAATGCCAGGCACATCAGATACATAGGAACACCATCAGTTGACAATTCCACATCAAGCCACTCTCCCCGGCTTAGAAAAAGTCTCGAGTCTACAAGTGCCATTGGTTGAAAATCCTGGAACTCCCTCCTTTGGTGCGTTAACCTGCACCAAATGATTGCAGCAATAACCCATCCTCATCTTTCCCACAGCAATTATCTTTGAGCAATAGTCCTTGGCACAGTGGGAGGGGGAGTTGAAGCATTCAGCCACAAGGAATGGGATTGGTTGGTGCGGGTGTCCTGGAGATGCTCTCTGAAGCATTCTGCAAGTAGGCATCTTGTCTCCCCATTGTAGAGGAGACCACATCGGGAGCAACGGATGCAGTAAATGATGTGTGGAACTGCAGGTGAAATTTTGATCGATGTGGAAGGCTCCTTTGGGGCCTTGGAGAGAGGTGAAGGGAGAGGTGAGGGAGGAGTTATGGGCGCAGATTTTGCAATTTCTGCCTCGGCAGAGGAAGGTGCCAGGAGGCGAAGGGGGGTTGTTAGTAGGCGTGGACCTGACTAGATAGGTTTGGAGAAAGTGAGGACTGCAGGTGTTGGGGATCAGAATCGAGAGAGTATGGTGCTGGAAATTCACAGTAGATCGAGAAGCAGGAGAAACAACATTTCAAGCATAATTCGTAAAGAAAGGCTTATGCTTGAAACTTTGACTGTTCTGCTCCTCGGATGCTGCCTGACCCGCTGTGCTTTTCCAGTGCCACACTCTCCATCTTCGAAGATTTGCTCTCCGCTGCTTCCCATTCCTTATTTACATGTTGATGGCAGCACAGGGATTTCTGGAGCACGACAAATGAGATACTGCTCCCTTTGGAAACTTGAATTAATGACAGAAGCTACTGGAAACACTGAAGACTTCCAACAGTGACTGCACAGATGGGGAAAGAGGATTAATGTGTCAGATCCAGCCTCAAACAATCAGTGGTGCTGAGTTTTACATTTTATCATGAAATTAACATTTTCTCTATTTCAAATCTTTCAGACTAATGCTCAATTATTTTGCAAAATTGTGCTCAATTTTGAATAAAATCGAACTGGACAAGTTCACAAATATCCAAACAACATTCTTTATAATGTACAGCCTGTTTTATTTCTCAATCTGAACCTATTACAAACTGAGTTGTCAGTGTACAGACGGAATCTATTTGCTCACATGAGCTGGTTTATTGACCTTGACAGATTCTGAGCATTTCTGCAAGGTGGCTGCAGTTACCATTCCTGGACAGTAGAGATTTCTAACCTGCGGAACAGTGAAGTTCCCGGATCAAAGACATCGCAACAACAGAGAATAATTATTACCCGCGTGTTGGACAGTATGAGGGAGGGAGAAGCAATAATTGTCGCCCTCGTGTTGGACAGTGTGAGGGAGCGAGAGACAACAATTATCGCCTTGGGGTTGGACAGTGTGACTGAGCGAGAGATAATAATTATCGCCCTCGCGATAGACAGTGTGAGGGAGGGAGAGACACTTATTATCGCCCTCGTGTTGGACAGTGTGAGGGAGGGAGAGACAATGATTATCGCCCTCGTGTTGGACGGAGTGAGAGAGGGAGGTAGAGGCGATAATTGTCACCCTCATGTTGGACAGTGTGAGGGAGGGAGAGACAATAATTAAAACCCTCTTGTTGAACAGTGTGAGGGAGGGAGAAACAATAATTATTGCCCTCATGTTGGACGGTGTGAGAGAGGGAGAAACAATAATTATCGCCCTCATGTTTTACAGTGTGAGGGAGGGAGAGATAATTATTATCGCCGTCGTGTTCGACAGTGTGAGGGAGGGAGAGGCAATAATTACCGCCCTCGTGTTGGATAGTGCGAAGGAGGGAGACAATAATTATCGCCCTCGTGCTGGACCATGTGAGGGAGCGAGAGACAATAATTATCGTTTCCGTGTTTGACAGTGTGAGAGAGGGAGAGACAAGAATTATTGCCCTCATTTTGAACAGTGTGGTGGTGTGTTTGAGAGGCAATAATTATCGCCATAGTGTTGGACAGTGTGAGGGAGTGAGAAGCAATAATTATCGCCCTCATGTTGGACAGTGTGAGGGAGTGAGAGGCAATAATTATCACCATCATTTAGGACAGTGTGAGGGTGTGAGAAATAATAATTATTGCCCTCGTGTTGGACAGTGTGAGGGAAGGAAGGAGAGATAATAATTATCGCCCTCTTATTGGGCAGTGTGAGGGAAGGAGGGAGAGACAATAATTATCGCCCTCGTGCTGGACAATGTGAGGGAGTGAGAAACAAATTCAAGAATCTCTCCGCGCTCCCCCCCAATAACCACCATCATTAACTTCAGGAACGGCACTTTACCGACACAGTCCTCTCTTCCTCCGACTCTGCTCCTTTCTGGCTGGGACCAGCCGTCGCAGCCATTTTAGCTCCAGGCCCCGCCCCCTCGGGCCCCGCGAGATGGCGAGATGGCGGTTAACGGCCGCTCTCGTGCGCCGAGTGACCGTTAGCAGATGCTTCAAGGGAAACTCTTTATAGAGAAACAAACCTTTCAGGGGAGAAAACACAAAAGCGGCCGACTCCAGATGCGGACAAACACAATAATATGGATCAGAATGAAATCTCCTCACAGAGAGGTGAAAGTGAATTTTGTGTCCCCGCATAAAGTTTCAAAACACATTGCCGCGAAGGACGGCCGCCCCCCGGGACTCGAAACATTATCTCTGCTTTATCTCTGTCTGGGCAGATGCTGCCAGACCTGAAAGACAGTAACAGATACTCAGTGGGGTGAGTCCTCGTATAGGATTCTCTGAAGGTTCAGTTGGCGGCTGGAATGCAATGGGGAACAAATGTGTGAGGTTATGCACTGGATTAAAAGGAGAGAAGGTCCTGGGGGCGGCGGTACTGAATCCTCTTTTACACATCTCTTTCTGGAATGTGCTTTTGCAAAGGATGTCTGAAAAAGATGCAGTGCTTCTGTTAAGGTTTATCCCAACACCAATAGCATGACACATTAGAGGTACAGTTTGCAGATGACACAAAAATTGGAGGTTTGTGGACAGCGAAGAAGATTACCTCAGATTACAACAGGATCTGGACCAGATTGGGCCAATGGGCTGAAAAGTGGCAGATGGAGTTTAATTCAGATAAATGTGAGTTGCTGCATTTTGGGAACGCAAAACTTAGCAGGACTTATACACTTAATGGTAAGGTCGTAGGGAATGTTGCTGAACAAAGAGACTTTGGAGTGTAGTTTCATACTTCGTTGAAAGTGGAGTTGCAGATCGATAGAATAGTGAAGAAGGCAGTTGGTATGCTTTCCTTTATTGGTCAGAATATTGAGTACAGGAGTTGGGAGGTCATGTTGCAGCTGTACAGGATGTTGTTGACGACACCTTTGGAATATTGTGTGCAATTCTGGTCTCCATCCTATCGGAAGGATGTCATGAAACTTGACATGGTTTGGAAAAGATTCACAAGTGTTGAAGGATTCGAGTTGTAGGGAGAGGCTGAACAGGCTGGGGCTGTTTTCACTGCAGCGTCAGAGGCTGAGATGTGACTTTGTAGAGGTTTCTAAAATCATGAGGGTCATGGATAGCGTAAATAGACGTGTTTTTCCCTGGGGTCGGGGAGTCCAGAACTAAAGGGCATGATTTAGGGTGAGAGGAGAAAGATATAAAAGAGTCTGAAGGGACATTTTCTTTATGCAAAGTGTGGTGCATGAGCTTCCAGACAAAGTGGTGGAGGCTGGTACAATTACAACATTTAAAAGGCATCTGATGGGTATATAAATAGGACGTGTTTTTAGGGATGGGGCCAAGTGCTGGAAAATGGCACTACATTGGATTGGGATATCTGACTGGCATGGACGAGTTGTACCAAAGCGTCTGTTTCCTTTGTGTACATCTTTATGTCTCTCTACTATGTGGGCTGTTCCCCAGGGTGCACACTGAGACAAATATCTACTTAACCTGGAGGAACATCAACTCGGTGAAATATGCTATTTCGTTTGCCTGGAATTTGTTGGATTTCCAGAGCCCTGACCGAATGTCACAGACTGGCACATTGCATGGTCCAGGTCTACGTGCTGTGGGATATAGACATAAAGCTCGGGTCAGCTGCCGCCAAGGCACAGTGGGGAAAGTCCACCGCTTGAGAAATTTTTCAACAGTTAAAGGTGGGATCTGATCATTTATGGGATCATTCAGGTAGGTCATCTTTATGTAAATATTGACTTTTGAACGTAAGAAATGTTTTTCATTTGTTTGGTAGGGTTGAGTCAAACTGTGATGTTTGTTTGGTTTCTTCACCAAAGCAATGTTTTTGAAAGTAAAAGTAAGTACTAATCTGAAGGAGTTGGGCGATAAGACCAGGGTGAAGGTCCGACTCAGGACGATCTGTTGGAGAAGGTTTCCCATCACCTGTCCTGTGGAGAAGGGCTAGCAGCCAGGACATCAAGATCTTACTTCCATTAATGTGACCACACACCAGTCAGAATATTTCAGTCCCGAAATAAATCATTCACTCTGATGGAGAATAGAGAAACCACTAACCAATTAGTGAAGAGCTTTACTATCCAATTCTTGAAACTGTTGCTCTTCCGGTGATTCATCGTTCTGCCCTGTGTATTGGAAGATAACAGGTGGAGGAGCTGCATTAAAAAGGGAGACAGAAAGCAGGAAACATATGCCAGTTAGCGTATCATGTCACATGGAATCTGTTGGAAGGTATTATAGATTATATTTAGATTACATTACAATGTGGAAACAGGCCCTTCGGCCCAACAAGTCCACACCGACCCGCCGAAGCGAAACCCACCCATACCCCTACATTTACCCCTTACCTAACACTACGGGCAATTTAGTATGGCCAATTCACCTGACCCTGCACATCTTTGGACTGTGGGAGGAAACCGGAGCACCCAGAGGAAACCCACGCAGACACAGGGAGAACGTGCAAACTCCACACAGGCAGCCGCCTGAGGTGGGAAATGAACCCAGGTCTCTGGCGCTGTGAGGCAGCAGTGCTAACCACCGTGCCACCGTGCCGCCCGCACGGGGTTGTGTCTTTGGGGTCCTGAAGGGAGAGGGTGATCAGCTCCATATCGTGATCCATATTGGTAACAACGAAATATGTAGAAAGAGGGAGAGGGATGTAAAGCAGGACTTCAGGGAGCTAGGATGGAAGTTGAAAGCTCGAACAAGCAGAATTGTTTTCTCTGGTTTGTTACCCGTGCCACGTGATAGCTAGGGAAGGAATAGGGAGAGATATCAGCTGAACATGTGGCTGCAGGGATGGTGCAAGAGGGAGGGTTTCAGGTATATGGATATTTAAGGCTCATTCTGGGGAAGATCCGACGTCTACAAACAGGACAGTACAATGGTGACTGAAAGAACTTTTGACGAGGACTTGTTTACTGAAGTGGTATGGGCTGAGGTTAGAAACAGAAGAGGAGAAGTCCCACTGCTGGGAGTTTTTAAAATAGGTTTCCGTAAAGTTTAAGAAATATGAGGAGAGGATTGGCAAAATGATTCTGGGTAGGAGTGAAAGGAACAGGGTGGTCATTATGGGGCTTCAACTTCGCCAATATTGACTGGAAATGCTCTAACTCTATTACATCGGATACAACAGTTTTTGTCCAATGTGTGCAGAAGGGTTCCCTAACACAGGTATATAAGGGGCCGACAAGAGGGGTGGCCACATTGGATCTGGTACTTGGCAATCAACCACGTCAGGGGTTTGATTTAGTTGTAGATGAGCACTTTGGAGAGAGTGCTAAAATTCGATTGTGTTCAGTTTAGCGATGGAAAGCGATCGGTACATGCCACATGGGAAGTGTTGGAGACGGGAGACGGGCAATTATAATGCGATTAGGCAAGACTTAGGAAACACAGAATGGATTAATAAAATTCAGGGGAAGGGGACAATCGAAATATGGAGCTGGTTTAAGGAACAGATATTGCGTGTCCTTGATAGATATGCCCCTGTCAGGCAAGGAGAAAGTGATAAGGTAAGGTAAGTTTGGTTTACTAAATAAATTGTAACTCTTGTTCAGCGGAAGAGGGAGGTTTATGTGACATTGAGACAAGACGGTTGAGATAAGACGATGGAGAGCTACAGATTAGCTAGGAAGGATTTGAAGAGAGAGTTAAGAGAGCAAGGAGGGGATATGAACAGTTTTTACCAGGTAGAATAAAGGAGAACCATAAAGCTTTCTATAGGTCTGTGAGGAATAAAAGAATGACTAGTGCAAGAATAGGGCCAGTCAAAGACAAAAAGTGGGAAGTTGCATGTGGACACTGTGGAGATCGGAGAGGTGCTAAACGAATATTTCTCATCTGTTTTCGCTCAGGAAAAGGAAAATATTGTAGATGAGTAGGCTAAGTTAAGGGATAGAAAGGATTATTAAAGAGGAGGTGCTAAAAATTCTGGAAGATGTGAAATTAGATAAGTCCCCAGGGCCAGATGGGATTTATCTGAGGATCTTGGGAAGCTAGGGAGGCGATGGTGGAGCCTTTAACCTTGATCTTTGAGTCGTCATTGTCTACAGGTTCAGTACCGGGGGACTGGAGGATTGCAAATTTTGTGCCCTAGTTCAGGAAGGGCAGTAAATATGACCCAGATAGTTATAAACCAGTGAACCTTATGTCTGTTGTAACAAATGCTTTGGAAAGGATTATAAGGGATAGGATTTATAATCATCTAGCAAGCAACAATTTGATTGGAGATAGTCAACACAGTTTTGTCTAGGGCAGATCGTGTCTCACAAATCTCACTGAGTTTTTGAGAAGGTAAACAAGTACGTGGATGAGGGTAGGGCAGTTGACGTGGTGTTAATGGGCTTCAGTTAAGCCTTTGATAAGGTTCCACGTTGTAAGAGTCTGGATAAATTGCGGAGGCATGGGATTGAGGGTGATTTAGCAGTTTGGATTAGAAATTGACTTTCTGTAAGAAGGCAGTGAGTGGTAGTTGATGGAAAATATTCAGCCTAGAGTCCAGTTACAATTGGTGTGCCATGAAAATCTGGTTTGGGACCACTGTTGTTTGTCAATTTCTATAAATGACTTGTACACAGACATACGTGAATTGGTTAGTATGTTTGCAGATGACACTAAAGCCGGTGGAGTGGGGGACAGTGTGGAAGAATGTTGCAGGTTACAGAAGAACTGCAGGTAAAATGCAGAATTGGGCTGAGGTGGCAAATGAAGTTCAATGCAGATAAATGTGAGCTGATTCACTTTGGGAAGAGTAACAGGAAGGCAGAGTACTGTGTCAATGGAAAGATTCTTGGCAGTTTGGATGTGCAGAGGTGTCTTGGTGTCCATGCACATATATCCCTGGAAGTTGCCACCCAGTTGATAGTGCTGTTTAGAACGCATATGTGTGTTGGGTGACATTGGGAGAGGGATTGAATTCCAGAGCTGTGATATCATGCTGCAACTGTACAAAATGTTAGTGCAGCTTCACTTGGAATATTGTGCACAATGCTGGTCGCCACATTACAGGAAGGATGTGGAGGCATTGGGAAAGGTACAGAGGAGATTTACCAGGATGTTGCTTGTCTGGAGGGAAGGTCTTACGAGGAATGGCTGAGGGACTTGGGTCTTTTCTCATTGAAAAGAAGAAGCCTTATAGGGGATTTAATGGGGAAATACAAGATGTTCAGAGGATTAGATAGGATGGACAGTGTGAGTCCTTTCCTAGGATGATGACTTGTATGAGGAGGCATAGCTGCAAGTTGATGGGTGATGGATTTAAGACAGATGTCAGAGACAGGTTCTTCACTCAGAGAATGGTAAGGCTGTGGAATTCCCTGCCTGCCAATGTATTTAACTCAGCCACATTCGGTTCATTTAAACAGTCCTTGGATAGGTATATGGATGATGATGATGGGATAATGTAGGAGGAAGGGCTTACAGTGGTTTGCAGGTCGGCGCAACATTGAGGGCTGAAGGTTCTGTTCTACACTGTATTGTACTATGTCCTGTACATAATATAATATACAAACATACATAGTATATTTGGATCTTCCCCTGGAATGTTTTCCACCTGCATGCTGGAGACTCAAAGAGGAGTTTCACTATTCTCCAACCTGTGTAAACCTTTGAGCGCCTCAATAGTTTCTGGAGCCAGCAGTCTCATATTCCCTTGCCAACCCACTGATCATGCTCTCAGAGAGCACAGTTTTGATGTGCAGTACAGAAACAAGTAAGGTATAATGAGCGGATAGACTTACCTGGTCTGTTCTGCACGAAATTTCCAACATGCAACTCTATTTATGTAGAAGCACGCACACCTCCAATACGGAATATTATTTATGTAATAACACAAACAGTTTGAATATGCAAACATATTTATGAATGAACACGAACAACACCATTGCATAATAATGTTTACATATACATAAACAGCTTTAATGACCGTATCTCAACTGAAACAGTACCAATACAAAACAATATTTACGGACAAACACCAACAGTTAGAATACACATGAACATTTATACAGAAACAAAAACACTTCAAATGTGCGCTAATTTTCACCCATAAGCACGAATACTTCCAATCTATAACAACATTTATGTAAAACAAGGACAGCGCCGTCTGCAATAATCGTACGCAAACAGGTCCAATGCATGATGATGTTTATTTTTATATACGAGAAATTCCAATACAGAATAGTATTTATGCATGGCCACAATGTAATCCAACATACAACAACACGAATACATTATATATAAACATATACGTGCATTTATTTGTAGAACACATGTATGTATAACATGTAATGTTGTTTACATGAATGATTAAAGAGTGGAAGCGAATGTGCTGTAGCCAGGTTTGTGGATGACATAAAAATAGGTGGGAAGGCAAATTACGAGAGGGGTACAAACAGTTTAGAGAGATCTTCATAGGTGAACTATTTGTACCAGAATTTGTCAAATAGGAAATCACGTTGCATAGTGTGAATTTGCTCATTTTGGAAATTCGAACAGCAGAACAGAACAACATCCTAAGAGAGAAAAGTTTTCAGAAAGCTGTAACAAAAGGAGACTTGAGATTAAATATGCACAAAACACAGCAAACTAGCACAGAAGTGCAGCAGGTAATCTAGAAGTCTGATGGAATATTGGATCTTATTTCAAGGGGGTCAGAGTGTAAGTGCAGGGAAATCTTCCTGCTTCTGTACAAGGTACTGATAGAGTCCTGTGAGCAGTTTTTGTTCCCATATTGAAAGAAAGAAGATCCAACATACAATGTTTATAAAAGGCATAACAAGTCAAACTGACAACAGTGTTTAGGTATAGCTGCAAACATATTCAGTGCAAAACTGTATTTACATAGAGACACAAATGTCTCCAACATACAGCACTCTCTATATACAGTGACACGGACACGTCATACGTATAACAGTTACATAGAACACAGAACATAGAAGAATACAGCGCAGTACAGGCCCTTGGGCCCTCGATGTTGCACCGATCCAAGCCCACCTAAACTACACTAACCCACTATCCTCCATATACCTATCCAATGCCCTCTTAAATGCCCATAAAGAGGGAGAGTCCACCACTGTTACTGGTTGTTATATATTGAGCCAAAACCTACAACAGACAATTATATTTGCATACAGGCACAAACATTCCGATGCTATTGCATGAAGAATTTGCAATATGTTACATGAAGCATTCAGAATCAAGTAGACAAATGCATGGTGCAAATTAATATCACAAGAACTTTGAACTATTTAAACTGGGTGAGGTACAGGAGTTTTTATTAAAATTTCCAGAAGATGCATGTAGAATAGAGAGTATGGAAAGGGACAGGAACAGAACTTCAGGCACATAAGGTAATGGGACAATATGAGAAGAATAGCAGTCAGTGAAGGACGAAGAATGTTGTATTTAAATGTATGCAACATATGAAACAAGATAAATGAGTTTATAGCGCAAGTTGAAATTGGCAGCTACAATGTTGACGTGATACGACATGGCATTGAACTCCTCTGTTCATTAAAGCAAACACCCAGAAAAGCTCGCCTCACCTCGTAGTCTCTTAAAGTATGAACGAGCAAGAACTCACAAATTCCACTATTTGAAGAAAATAATATCAATTTAGATTTTTTAACTCTAAAATTGAACATTAAACAAAAACTATTTGCAATTCTCAACTCTCCTTTCCCTTCTCTGCTTATTATCTGTCTTCCAATCTACAACAGTATGCTGTTCTAATAAGACACTGACTGAAATTACGTCAACTTAGTTTCAAAACCACACAGCGGCTGTCACTTCTGTGACTTTACTCTTCCAGCTGAAGATCTCCCGGGATCATCACCTTTCTTTTTACTGTGAATATATTTCATATGAAAAGGTACGTTGGATAGAGAGTATTTCCGAATTTGTTGGTCTCAGTCGGTGGCATATACCCTTTGTCCAGTTTCCAAAATGCATGTTTTTTTTATATCCCAACATCGGATCATTTCAGTGGTTCAATGTTGGCAAAACAATAAATTCAAACTTGATTGGTTTTTTTTATTCTGGGGCATAATTTAAACTGATTTGTTAAATTCGAATTGTTGTCAAAACAGTCTTCCAACTCAGGCATCTATTTCCAATACAATCTGGGACTATGATCTCGTCATAGACATAGGTGCCTGTAAGCTCTCAGTTCATTCAATTTCTCTTACATGTCCTGCACACTCATTCAGCTCCGTAACAGAGCTCATCACAGTAATGCGTTTGCAAGGGGTTTATGGATGGGCAGTAAATACCCAAGAATACATATCCCATTAAAAGTAACAAGAAATGGTCAAAGAGGGTTGCATTGCCTTGTCAATAAGAAGACTTTTTGAGATCCCTGTTTATTTCTCTTTCCTTCTACCCCTACACTACTGCCTAACTGTGGTTGTGTTTATTTTCCCCAGCATTCATATTGTGTGTGTGTGCAGGTGTGAGACATGTTGAAGTGCAACAGGTGTGCAAATCTTTATTCAATTTCCACCACCAGGAAGAAAGGAAACACCCGAGTGAGACAGTTGTTTATTTTTTTCCTTTTTATTACTTTTTTTCCACAGAGTGAACTGGATGTCTGACACTCCTGTTTCTTTTTTATTCCCCCACACTAGCTCCTAACTGCGGAAGTGCTTATTTTCCCCCTAGCACCCATTTTGTGTGTGTGCAAGTGTGAGACACAGTGAAAGACAACAGGTGAAAAAAATCTTTATTCAATTTCCACCATCAGGAAGAAAGGAAACATCCGAGTGAGACCCTTGTTTATATCTGTCATACAGGGCTCTGTTATGGGCCCTGGTTAACAGCACCAAGCAGGGATTTCATATTCGATTAGATCTACCAGGTCCTTGTTCTAAACGCTACAGAAGGCATTTAGAGGGACAGGATGTATTTAGAAAGGCATAATGCGATTAGGGATCAACCATAAGGCTTTGTGCGTGGAAAATAATATCTCCCTAACTGGATTGAGTTTTGAAGAAGTGACGAATACGACTGATGAAGGAAGAGTGGTGGATGCTCTCTGCAGTGACTTCAGCAAGGTATTCGACAAGGGTCCGTGTGACCAGTCGGAACTCGTTCCACTGTGACATGCAATTTATGTTCATTGGATGTGAAGACAGGATGGATGGTTGTAAGTTGTAAGTTTGCAGGTGACACCAAAATTGATGGTGGAATAGGCATTAAAGAAGGTCGTCTCAGAGTGCAACAGGACCTTGATTAGATGGGCCATTGTGCTGAAGCGTGTCAAGGGGAGTTTAATATAGAGAAATGTGAATTTCTACAATTTGGCAGTGCAAATCAGGGCTGGGAATGATTTGCAGGTAGACAGATATTCCTTGGATCATCGGAGGCCTAGGATTGTAGAGATTATAAAATTACAAGGTTGATGTGTCTAGCCAGGTCTTTTTCCAAAACTAAAATGTGTCGGTCTTAGTGGAACGGGGACACATGTGTTCCTCTGAATGAATTAATGCTTTATGTACTCTCAGACATCTATCAGGTGGAACCAAGAAAAATGTTCTGTCACCTGGCATTGACCATGCCAGATGCCCTCAAAACATTTAAGGAATGTAGCCCAGAACCTAATATTTCTGCTTATTTTAAGCAGGTGTAAAGTGGAATAATGCAACTGGTCCACCCCCTCGATTTCAAACAAATCGGTATTTATTTACACACGAGGAAAAGAGAACAGAATACCGAATAACATAACTGCACTGAAAACCCAGTCAACTCCATCACAACTTAATGATGCTGTTTCAAGTACTTACAACATCCTCATAAATCCCTTTGACAAAAGAAAAACGGTAAAATGAATCACAGGTCCTTACAGGAGCGATGTCAGAGAAAGACAGAATGGATCAGCATGGGACTGCTTCTTTGGGTTGCCATCAGCTTCTCTGGGTTCCCAGCTAAATTATGAACAGTGGATGTAAACAAACCAGCTGGCTAAAACGAAACCAAAGCATACCCTGATCTTGGAGATCTGCCCCCCACCCCCCCTTTAATTGTACACATGTTTTGAAGGAAAGAAGAACTGAAAAACTTTTTCACGTACATAAACCCAGACATATCGGAACCCGTGCCTTTAGGACCCGTCTGAAAAAAAAAAACAAGCTCTAAATAAACGTGGTGATGGGGCAACATTGTCAAAATCTGTTTATAAAAAAAATGCACAAATTGAATTCCATATCTCATTCACCTAGATAATCTGGCCTATAAGTCCTCACATGGCCCTTAATGTCTAATGCCACGTTTCTAGCGCTCCCTGTGATTATGCATGGTCAGCAGTAGATTTAAATTCTTTTATTCCTCAGCTATCCATATCTTCCTTGAATAATTTTGATGTAAAATTTGCAAATCTGTGAGTCGTCCGTATCTGTTGAAAAAATTGAGTTACTCCTCCACAATCCCTTTAGCTCAGATATTGCATAATGGAGTGGCCTCTGGAAATCTAGTGGGCTCATTTATTATTGTAATTCTCACTCTTTGTTTTAGGTAGGGGTCCTATGCAATCAGTTAAGACTCTTTAAAAGTGTTCGGCAAACGCAGGAATAGGTATTAAAGGTACGGGTTTCTCCACTCTTCACTTGACACTCTAATCTCACTCTACATAAATGAGCATTTGTTCTCTCGCCGCGTTGCTGGCACGTTTTCAGGGAATAGCCCTTCAGAGCTACATATTTCATCATATTTTAACATCAAAGATTGAGCGGATCCTGCATCTCTTAACCTTTTAACCACTTTACCTGCTGCTCCTGGCCTACGCAAAAAAAAAGCTTAGCCTCCGCAGGTTCATAGTTTAAGAAGAGCTGGCACTTCCTCTATAACCGATCTCCGACCAGATTGTACAGTCTGGTGCATCTTTGTAGCCCCCACTGTGCTTTCCGTTACCATTCCAACAAACTACATGGCTTATCCTATTTTCCTAACACAACAATGCTGTGGTTTCATGTGTCCTACTTTATTATCGTGAAAAGACTGGACTCTTTGTACATGTGTTTCCCCTTCAAAGGTTTTTTTTAACCCCGTGGTAAGTTATCCACACGATCTCCACAAGAACTGCATTTCCCTTACAACGTGAGGACTTCTCTTTTCGTCAATTTCTATCCCTTACGGATTGGAATTGACGTTGGATGCCAACATTTGATTTCACAACCAACCCAAAATCATTGGGCATTTCAACTGATAATTGTGCCGTTTTCATTGTCTGCTCTTGCACATGAGTACTTGTTACATCAGGAAGTAAACGTTTGAAATCCATCAACATAATTGTCTTTCCTCGAGCGTCATAGGTTTGATGATTTTTTTTTCTGTTAACCACCAATCAAAATTAACTTGTTTGATGATTTCAACATGTAAGTTTGACCAGGCCCCTTCATTATTTTCCTGAAATGCTGTCTGTAGGATTCTAGCACATTCTCATATGCACTTAAAATGGCTTTACGCTCCAGATCCATCTTATGGTATGATATAAATACCTCACTAGATCTACCTTAGAGTTTTATTTTGACTAATAAGAGTCACATGGTCACTGGCCACTTTAATTGTTTAGCCACATTATGAAATGAGATGAGAAACAGCTTCTGCATCCTTCTCCTCAAATTGAGGCAATACTTGAATATATTTAATCAGATCCAAGATAGCCTTGCAAAACCAAACCAAACCAAACCTTGAACTGGGAGAATTAACCGCTCCCCTTTCATATACAAGTGTTAAAAAGAAAAGCTTAAAAGCCCCCTCACGTATATATTTCCAGACATATCGGAACTTCTATCTTTATGAGACCTTTTGAAAAAAGACCCAAGAATAATGTAACCTTGTTTAATTAGCGGCATTAATTCATGCCATAATCTGACGCAATTTTAAGCTACAAGAAAGATAAAATAACATACTTAGATCAAGTTAATCTTCATTCATCGTGGTCTACAGGGTCCCTTCTCGTGGTCTTCCGTAACCAGGAGTCCCTCATCCACGGACTGACAAAGCCAAAGTTGACGACCCACTGATGCCACCATGAGACCACACGCCAGGCCAACTACAGCAACGTGTCACCGCTCCAGATCGACTACAGCCAAGATTCCATTCTCCAAGCCAACAAAATGATGAGTTCCCACCAACAGTGTTCCGGCCTCCCAGACATCAGGAAGATTAATGAAACAAAATGAAAACAAAACACAAAAAGGAGAGAGCGAAAAGGAATCTCTCCCCCCACCCCCGAAAACGTAAACACTACCTGCACCTTGCCTGCTGGAGTTGGAGTCATATCTGACGGATCCCAACGGTGCAGGCCCTAGCTTCTGCTCAGTTTCCTCATGGCCTGCCCTTCATTGCGTATTTCCCTTTCTTGCTCAGTTAGTTATTTCTTTGAATTGAAGTAACAATGCACTTTTCAGGATTCTTGGGGTTAGAGATACTGATATCTTGAATTATCGTGGGTTCCCAGTAATACTCCATTGAGTGCAATTTATGCACCAGGATCTGCCGTTAGTATTCACTCGTCCTTTCTCAGGAGAGGGAGTTTCAGGACGAGGCAGAAAAAGAACCACACTCTGACAAACATTCACATCCTACCACACGTACAGAAATACAGTTACATAAGTAGACATTACAAACCAACATGCAAAAGGTAACAGAAACATTGTTATATACGCACATGATCATACTCAAACATAGTTACAGAACTGCACAATTAGATGCAGATATTGAGCGACACATAAACACACACACACACACACATCCTGCTGGAGATAGAGAAAAATCTTGACACATGGACAGACAGCGAAATGTAGTCTGAACAATACAATCACCTGTTTGAACAGGAGCACCGGCAGGCAGAGACACATGCGGATTCCCACAATAATACCCCGAGACAGGTAGACATGGAGTCACAGAACCATCTTGAGACGCTGACAGTAATGCAAACACTCAGTAGACGCACATGTGCTAGGAATGCAATGATTTACAGTCACACACTCAACTACTTAATGAACATACACACAGACAGAAGCACATCAGATGCACATGAGCAAAACACACACACAGCTTCACGACCGTAAAGCACAGTACTGACCTTGAGGTGCTGGTGTTAGACTGGGGTGGACAAAGTTAAAAATCGCACAACACCAGGTTAAAGTCCAATAGGTTTATTTGGAAGCACTAACTTTCAGAGCGCCGCTCCTTCCAACAGGTGATGAAAGAGTGGCAGTCTCATAGCTCGTAGTTCCAAATAAACCTGTTGGACTTTGACCTGATGTTGGGTGATTTTTAACATAAAGTACAGCAGCAGACACATAAGTAGAAGTAGTCACAGTCACAGAAACATACAAACGCAAGAAGGATAAAACGAGGGACATTCCCACAAAAACAATGAAGCCGCCTACACACAGAGACTGTAACACACCGAAAGAGAAAGAAACACAGACAATCTTCCGCACTGACATTGGGGCGGGGAGGAGGTGGAATGGGGAGTGGCTTGGTGGGAGAGAGAGGAAGAGAGACAACCAAAGTGCCACAGATGAATGAACAAAACGTTACAGAACTATACTTCATATTGTGTCACGGTATTGCTCGTTGTGACCAAGCATGTTGTGTTCTCCAAAATCACTTACTGCAGTAAAATCAGTGACTGAAGGGATGAGGAAGGGACTTGAGTCAATGCACGTAAAAATAAGCTAAACTGAGTCAAAATTCTGATTTAGTCAATGAGAGCACGTGACGAAGAGAGCGAGAGAGAGAGAGAGGGAGAGAGAGAGAAGGAGATAGACAGAGACATAGGAAGAATTAGACAGCGAGACAATGAGTGAGATAGACAGAGAGACTGAGCGAGTCAGACAAAAAGTGAGAGAAACAGTGTCAGAGAAAGACCGAGAGAGAGAGAGAGAGAGAGAGAGCACGAGAATAACAGAAGGAGAGACTGACAGCGAGAAACTGGGAGATAGGGAGAGCGATAGAGATAGAGGTAGTGAAATAGAATGACAGACAAAAAGAGGCAGAGAAGGACAGGGAGTGACACAATAGCAGATAGAAAAAGGTAGGGAAAAGTGTTGTGAGTGGACAGAAGTTTGGCTTAAGAAACCCTTTCAAAAATAAATACAACAACAGAAAATTATTTCATATTTCGATGAGAGCATCACCAGCATCTGGAGTCTTTCTCTTGTTGTAATAAAGTGTTTATTGGGAGTTGTACCGAGAGAGACTGACAATCATCATAATACAGTCGGGACTGTTTCTGCCCCTATCTCGCCTCCACTGCAGGGGAAATGCAGAGACCCCTCCTGCCAGTGTTTAGCACTCATCCACAAGACATTCCGTGAATACCCAATGTTTCAACTACACGCATCAAATCACTTCTCCAGCCTCTTTCCATTCTACACTGCTCCTGTTAGTTACCTCTTGTCTCATTACCAGCTGTACCTTTGTGATATCGTCAATAATTTTAATGTAGAGATGGATAGGCTGTTGTTCAGGTGTGAAAGGGGATGGGTGGAGTGAACCTCCGGGACAGACGTGAATGTTGATTTGATGTTGTAATTGGATTATCCATGATATTCTGGAATGGCAGGAAGACCAGAATCGAAAGGCTGAATGACCTGGTACTGCTCATTTTCTGTTTGTCTCCGTATGTGACAATCCATCAGGCAATCAGGGACAGTAGCATGTTTCTGAGCATATTAAATGGTGACTGAATTCGCTCTCCCCTTCCCAACTCGGTGTCATACTCGGATTTATGTGATTGTGCTGATGGAATCCTCGCATACGTATGCAGTTTCTGCTCTGGAAACACTGTAGACCTCCCTGAGGTATTTTGCTGAGTCATTAAGAGAACAAATTTACGAGACCAGTTCTTGCACCGCACTCCTGAATTTTGCTCTGAACTTGGACAGTGTTATTGCATAAAATAATGTGTTCGTACTGCAGCTGAAATCCTTGCGTACGTATCCAATTTGTTCATAAGCACCAATAGTTGTTCCATTAATGACATAGTATAGGAAACTTGTACCGTACAGTAACCACAGAAGTATGAAGCTGATGGATATGGTGAAGAGGGAAATCACTGACTTCCTTCGGTTCTCCATCTCCACATCTTTGTGACTCTCCCCCTTGCTGTTACACCTCAGTGTCCTGCGGACTCGACTAGCCACGAAAATGTGCCTGACTGTCAGAGTGTTCATCAACAGAATTAACACGAATGGGACGAAAGGTGTTAAAATGTTATCAAGCCAGTTATATCCCTGCCACTTGGGATCAGTAAAAAAACTTGACTTTGTTTGGCAGCCCCACGGAACATTGCCAATTATCCTCTCAGGTTGAAACCGAAAATAGAAGGGAATGTTTACTGAACAAAACAGAATGCTAATTGTAGCTAGAGTCAGAGCCAAGGTTTTCTCTGTCCAACATATTCTCTTAAGTTTCTGGCAGCAAATGACCACATTCGCTGGAAGCATTCGGTGTCAAGAGTAAAATAAACTGAAACAATATGTAGTTACGCATGTTTGCATGATTATAGTCAATTTAATGTATACGTGTGCTGTAGAGTAGTAACAGTTTAAAATTAAGGAGTTTTAAAATGAAACTGTTTTTGGATATTGATGGTTCATTTTTGTTAAGGGGCGAGGCATAATGATGTCGCTCCTTTAACAAAGTTAGTTGGCTTTTTTTCACGAGATCGCAAAATCAGCCATTCTGAAATGTTTAGGTTTGAAAGGTTTTAAGGTTAATTTGATTATTACTAACAAATACTGCCTAACACAAAAGGGTTTCAAGTTTTAAAGAATTGTACAATGAAAGGGGAGTGGCCAGTTCTCCCAGCTCAGCTGAACTCTGGTTTGGTTGGTTTCAGCAGTCTGGCTGTTCACTGAAAACAGTCAGTCACTTTGAGGCTGCTGGTCCAAGAAATAGCTACATGGGAGAAGATGTTCCATGCTGAATCCTGCTGCCATCTCTCTCTCCCTCTGTCGCCTGTTAGACTCTGTGTTTGATTTTACCTTTTGTGCCAAATAGTCTTTATGAGGATTGTTGAAGGAATTTGGAACAAGCATCGTTACGTTGGGATAGTCTGTTGAGTTTAAGTATAGGTTAAGCCATTATCTATCCTGTTCTTTTTTCTTTGGGTGTCATTCGATAATACTGCAATTTTTTTGTTTTAAATTACGTGGCTGAGCCAACCGCATCACACTTGGAATATTCACCCTCCACCTGCTCTGTCCAACTTGCAAAGTTAGGGTCTGGATTACTTTCTTAAAATGTTTTAAGGGAGGTTTGGCCTGGTCCATAACAAATGCAAGTTGGAAATCCCATATATACAGAAAATCCCAGTCTGAATTCCTCAAATCCATCCGAGTTTTCAAAAGGTAAGAACAGACCAAGCTAGAGGGCTCAATAAATGATATACTCCGCCGCCTGTGTCAAGTCTAAAAAAAAAACAAAACAGCATACAAAGTGAAGCAGAGCATGATAGCAGACAAAGACACATCTCACCTTGATGTGGTCAATACTTTCTCTGCTCGGTTCGAGCAAAATGCCAATGGCGTGTTGTCACCTGTTCTGTCAGGCCCCAATACACATGTTTCCTTGGTGACTGTTGCAGACGTCAGATTCGTCTTCCTGAGAGTGAACCTAAGGAAAGAGATGTGCCTGGGTAGTGGCCTCGGCCGTACTTTCGAACCTATGTGCAGGCATTTCACTGACATCTTCCACCTCTCCCTCTGATAAGCTGGAATCGGTACCTGCTTCAAAAGGACCACCATCATTTCAGTACCAAAGAAAGTGCATGCAACGTACCTTAATGGCTACCACCCCGTGCTTCTGACTTCTATATCGTCATGAAGTGCTTCGAGACGCTAATCATAGTCCACATCAGCTCGAGCCTCCCAGCCTGCCTCAATCCCCTGCAATTTGCCTAACAACGCAGCAGGTTAACTGTTGACGCCATTTCCATTGCTCTGCACTCATCCTTGCAACATTTGAACAACACGGACATCTATGTCAGACTCCAACTCATCGCCTACAGCTCAGGCTTCAACACCATAATCCCCTTCAGAATGATCACAAAGCTCCAACAACAACAATGTCTCGGCTCTGCCTCTGCAATTGGATCATCGGTTTCCTGACCCACAGACTACACTCAGTGAAAACCGATGACTGCACTTTCCTCAGGATAACACTCAACACTGGAGCCTCCCAAGGATGCAGTCTCCACACGCAGCTGTACTTCCTCCACACCCATGACTGCGCTGTAAAATTTAGTGCAAACACTATCTTCAAGTTTGCTGATGACACCACCGTGGGAGAACGGTTATCAAATAAAGATGATTCAGAATACTGAAAGGAGATAGAGTGCTTGGTGACGTGGTGCAATATTAACAACCTCTATCTGGGTGTTAGCAAAACAAAAGAACTGGTTAGTGACTTAAGAACGAAAGGAGTAGAAAATGTCCACATCTCGATTAATTGATCACAAGTTGAGAAGATTGAGAGCGTCAAGTTCCAAGGAGTGTCGAGAATAGACAACATCTTCTGGACTTGCCATGGAGAGAAGAAAGCAGAACAACGCATCTTCTTCCACAAGTGGCTGAGGAAATTCATTACGATGATGAGAAGCCTCACCAACCTGTACAGATGCACTGTAGAAAGCATACTGTCCATGTGCATGGTACAGCAATCTCACTGCCATAGACCACAACAAACCAGAGAAGATTGCGTGCACAGCTTAGACCATCACCGAAGCCAACCTTTCATCCCTGAACTCCTTTTACACTTTTTGTTGCTGCGGAAAGAATGCCAACATCAGCAAAGACCCGTTCCACCTCGGTAATGCTCTCCTACACCCTCTTCCATCAGGTGGAAGATACAGAAACTTGAATACATGCACCAACAGGTTCAACAGTTGCTTATCCCTGCCTGTACTTGATTGCTGAACAGACTCTTTACCGTCCAATCATGTTGATCTTGTTAATGCTGATCTTGCTTCACGAAGTTCTTTTGCAGTGCAATTTGTATGGCATCTGTGGCAACGCACCCGATATATGACTTTGTTGACAATGACCTGCCTTTACTGCTTGCAATCAAAGGTTTTCACTGTACTTGTATACACGTGGCCACAATAAATCAATTCAAAACAGTTTGAATACACAACAATATTTATGGATTAACCCGAACAACTCCAATTAATCCTAATATTTATCTGTCACCATAAACAACTCCAATGCACAACAACATTGAAAGTTAAACCGAAACAGTAACAATATACAACAATATTTAGGTAGAAACACAAAGAAATTCAAGAGACAACAATATTGATGCAGATGCACAAACAGCTCCAAGGCAGAAGAATATTAAAGTAAAACAAGACCAGCTCCAAGGCAGAAAAATATTAATGTAAAACAAGACCAGGTCCAATGCACAACAATATTTCCAGAGAAATGCAAACACCTCCAATTCATAGCAATTCTATTCTTAAATACAAAGAGTTCCAATACACGACAATACTTATATACAGACAAAAAGTGCACCAATTTCTCTGAAAAAAGTATACTGTTTAGGATACTGTTGGGGGGGGGGGGGGGGGGGGGTTTCCACGGGCATGCATTGGGGTGCCGGCCTCTGCCACAGACTCTATCCCTGTTGTACAGAAGGAAAGAGGGAAAAAGGAGGAGAGTGTTAGTCGCTGGGGACTCAATATTTAGACGGACAGATAGAAGGAATGAAAGAAACCTGCAGTTGATGTGTTGCCTCCCAGGTGCCAGGGTCCGTGATGTCTTAGATTAGATTAGATTACTTACAGTGTGGAAACAGGCCCTTCGGCCCCGCCGAAGCGCAACCCACCCATACATTTATCCCTTACCTAACACTACAGACAATTTCCCATGGCCAATTCATCTGACCTGCACATCTTTGGATGGTGGGAGGAAACCGGAGCACCCGGAGGAAACCCACGCAGACACGGGGAGAATGTGCAAACTCCACACAGTCAGTCGCCTGAGGCGGGAATTGAACCCGGGTCTCTGGCGCTGTGAGGCAGCAGTGCTAACCACTGTGCCACCGTGCCGCCCACATATTATTTGCATAAGCCGAAATCAATAGACATTTTAACCACCACGGAGGGTGATACTGTATGGAAAGAGCTGCCTCAGGAAGTGGTGGAGGCTGGTGCAATTTCAACATTTAAAAGGCATCTGGATGGGGATATGAATAGGAAGGTTTTGGAGGGATATGGGCCAGGCCCTGGCAGGTTGGACTACATTGTGTTGGGATATCTGGTCGGCATGGAAGAGTTGGACCAAAGGGTCTGTTTCCATGCTGTACATCTATAACTATGACTCTACATATTTTTGGCAAGATCCCATGTTATCCAAGGAAAGTGCGAGTAGGCCATCTAGTGGCTATTTGCTAGTATTGGATCAGCTGAAATACTGTATAAATCCTTGTAGCTGATTGTATTTCGGAGCACTTTATTGACTGCTTCCCATGATATATATATATCGTGAATAAAGTTGGTCAATACTGAAGGTCTGTTTCCAAGATTTTCTTCAACATTCAAATAAAATCTTTTATTTCTCCTTCATAATTGTTTGATGTACTTGTCCAAAAACTATTATTTGATTGTATAGGCCACCCAGACTGTCCTGTATCTCAACATTCTCCAGTCATCTTCAGTTAATGAATATTTTGCTTGTCCATGCTGAATACGAGATGGACAATGCACAATATTATACTCAATCTGCTATTTTTTGTTTACTCATCTTAACTAAATGTTCCTGATGGAGACTTATTGTTCAACTCATCAATTTCCTTCTTGACTCTGTATTAGTGTGAGTACAGTTTGTGATTATGAATGTACAAGCACTGATCTCTCGTTAGAGTTTAACGATGTGCAAATGACCCATTTTTCCTCAATCTGTTTCTCATCATGACTCAATTCTCGCTCTAAACTAGCATACTAACCCCATCACCATGTGCTTCGAGAACGGGCTGTAACATTATAAATGTCCTTTAGAAATTCGAATGCGCTACATCTGCATCCATCCGGCTTCGTTTATCCTCATAGATTAGGGACTATTTAGCCACGTTTTGCTTTTCAGAAAACACTGCTGGCTTTGCTTCATTTCAAAATATCTTGCACCAAATTCCTTTAAAAAGGCGGTGTAGCAATGTTTTCGCTAACAGTAACTGTTAGACTGACACAGACTTTATTTCTTGGTTCTGATTCCCATCCTTCGTTTGAGGAGGAGTGTACTTTGTGGTAATCTCTGTCAGTGAGAGGGATTGAACCTTAGTCAGTGACAGGGATTGAATCCATTCTGTTGGCATCAGTGTGCATCATAAACCAGCTGACAGCGAACCAATCTTCCCTCAGAAGGTTCAGGTCAGAATAGAATCAGAAGCGAGCAGTGCCATCCATCTGGTAAATGAAGGTGAGGCTGTGCAATTCAAAGGGCTGAACGACTGTTCAGGATTAAAACAGCGATGCTGCTGAATGAAAATAGGTCGTTGTGATGTTAGCCCCTGTCAGGTAAAACAGTGACAATGATTTGACTGTATAGAGGGTAAACACCATGACAACTATTTCCCTCTGAGAAATGAGCCGGTGTACAGCATGAAAATAATGTATTTTAAGAACATTTAATATTCACAAGTGCAATCCTCAGCCACATCAGAATAGGCTGTTCTGAGTGAGATCACGGGCTGATATTTACTTAGTTTATGAAGAAAGGTTTGGTTTAACTTTTTTCTTAACCAACGTCAATATCAAAAGGAAAGGATGTTTCATCATCTTCGTCATCTCTTCCCTGAATTTGGTTTTGTAGCTATATAAATACGTGGGTTTGTACAGGAACTCATGAGAATGTACCCAGATTCAGTGGCAAAATATGTTGGAGCTGTGTTATCACCTCGGTAATACGCTGTTGTTGTGAGCTCGCTGGTTAAAAAGTTAACGACTGCTGTTAGCCACAATAGGACAAAACTGCCTGATA
Organism: Chiloscyllium plagiosum; assembly: GCF_037043375.1. Lineage (NCBI taxonomy): Eukaryota > Metazoa > Chordata > Chondrichthyes > Orectolobiformes > Hemiscylliidae > Chiloscyllium > Chiloscyllium plagiosum. The sequence continues at coordinate 21,786,993 of NW_028270178.1, read as the reverse complement.
CACTGAACAGTAACACGATGGATTTCCTTCTGCTTTTCATCTCAGGATCAGTGCTATTCTCATTGCTGAGACCCCACAGTGCGCTGCATACTTTGCTTGTCACTAAAATACGCTGGAATGTCAAAGAGTTAAGCAGTAATATCAAACAAAAAGGCAGCCATGCAACTAAAATTTATTTCTGCCAAGAGTAGGCCTCACCTGAAGGCGAAAAATAAAAGGCCATATTGGAGCGACAGCCCCAGGCAACGCTTGAAATTATTCAGCTGGAGTCATAGGCAAACCAGAAAAAGAAATCAGGGCAGACAGCGTGGTTGAAATCACAGTGGCAGTTCTCACTGTGCGGTAGTTTAATTTGAACTTCTGACAACAGATTGTTACAAACCGGTAAATTGCAAAGAAGAAAGTGAACCACACAGACATATCCAGTGTGGCAGGATTAACACAGAGAATGAACTAACAAACAGCATTGTAGGATAGAAATGAATGTGTAAAGTGATAATTCAAAATATGATGCACAATTATAATAAAAAATGTCACCAGGAAATCTGCAGTTGCCATGGCAATTATGTAAGGCAAGATACATTTAGAAAGTCCATAATTTCCACTGGAGAGAATGACGATGACCAGTAGGTTTGCTGTAAGAATGAAAGAGAAGAGATTAGAAGTCGGATTCCATAAAGAAATATCACGGAAATGTTTGGGAAATAGTTGGAGGTGAGTTTACAGCGAGTTTCCCAAAGATTTGTGTACAATGTAGACGAACGGACTGCATTTTGAGGTCAAAACAACATTGAAAATTTAAAGTCTGTGCTCTTCCAATAAACTTTATATTTCACTAATGGCAAAATCTAAATTAATTCTAGATAATTGCTAAATATTTCTTGATTCCAATAAAACATTCTGTTTGGACACAGACATTGCATTAACATCCAAGAGTTGATTTTCTTTGCTGATACCTATCCTGGAGGCGCTGCTCAGTAAATGTGCATCATTGAGTCTGTATTCCCCAGTTCCTTCTGATGGATAAGTGACTCTGCAATGAGGATTATTCCTGAAATCTGTTACATGAACACCAAGACATTCACTGTCCAAGAAGAAAAATAACATTGTCTTACCAAGAACACCAAAGGCTGCAATAAGAGGATAGTAAATGTTCTTTATTTGGAGAATTGTAACCAAACTTTCATGAAGAATAAAAAAATTCCCTTACATTATCGGGCTTCGTGTGAAATCCATCGGAGGTCCTCAATTTCACCTTCTTTATAAATCAAGCCATCTCTCCCTCAGATTAAATGAGACCATATAATAACTGTGTCAAAACAATTAGTGGCAGTCCTTTAGCAAACAAGAGATGGCTTTCTACCTCAGCGTGGCTGGTTCATCAGGGGGTTAATTACAAAGCTCAGGCCATGAATTCCCAAACATTAGAGTTTCTTTGAGTGTGTGTGTGTCTGTCTGTCTGTCTGTGTGTGTCTGTGTGTGCGTGTTCCCCAGAGGAAGGGAAGATGAACCCATTGTGTAGGGAATATTTTGTGAAGGCTAGATAGATCATTCCACTAGTCATTACTGTTGTGGAATGATGCTAATTTAAGAAAACCTTCAATGAAGTGTCATTTAATAATATTGTTTAGTCTAAGAATGACAGTGCAATATAATGATACTGACTGCTGTTAATTTCCTCACAGTACAATGCATTGTGTACGTCATTAGCAGTGATGGGAACTGTTATGTAAGATTACTCTTGATTGGCACCTACTCATATTCCTGGCGATGCACAAAATCTAGCATTAACGTTAACTCTAACAGCGCACAGGAAATACTCTAACATGGTGTAAAAGATAAACTGTCTAGACAGCATGGTGGTGTGCACACATGCAGACACTCGTACACACACACATGTAAGCACACGCACACACACACACACACACACACAGAAACATACACACACACACACACACACACATACAGTATCAAAGGAACGTTGAATGCAAAGGATTATTTAGATTTCTGAAATCCCTGTGTGTCAGATTAACACAGGAAATTCATCCAGCTCGGTCAGGCTTAAGATTCCCCTCCCAGATAATGGAAACTGTTCATGTGGACATTTGGAAACGGGAATCTAACCGAGCAGAACGGAGAGAATCAAACAAGGAAATTTGCAATGAATGTATAGAATGCTTCCATCCAGTTGAGAATGTTGCGAATGTGATATCATAGAATCATCGATTAATACCGTACAGGAGAGGACATTCGACCCAACAAGTCTCTGCCACCAATAGCACACTCATCCCGAAACAAATCCCACGTTCCACACTAGGCCGAGAGCCTTGACTGCACCATGTGACCAACCAGGTGCTTTTTAAAGTTTGGGAAGTTTCCCATCTCAATTACCCACTCACACAGTGAATTCCAGATTCCCACCGCTCTCTGGTGGGAACATAATCCTCAAATTCACTTTGAAAACTCCTGCCTTTCACTTTAAAAGTGTGCCCCTTGTTATTGACTCTCCAGTCAAGATATTTGACCATATGGTTGATCAGATTAAACTGTGTGCATGTGTGACAGTGTGTCTCTGCACAAGGGTGTGTGATAGTGTGTAAGAGCATGTGATTACATATGTGTGAGTGTTTGAGTGAGCAAGGACAAGAATGTGCATTGTGTGTGTGTGTGCGCGCGCACGCGTGCCGACTGTGCAATGTGTCATTTAATGAGAGTGACTGAATAAGAGTGAGGGGGTGTGAGTGTGAGGGTTTTCGCTGCAAAGTATGAGAGTCTGAGAGCAGGAAATTGAGTTTGAGAGCGGATGTGGGTGTGTCAGAGTCAGTGACTGTGTGTGACACAGTGAGAGCAGTGGGTGTTTGGCATCGAGTGTGAGAGACTGTGACAGTATGTATGATTGTACAGTGGTCTGTATGTTTTGTGTATTATTACTGGGGCAGAGACAGGTTGGGGTTTATGGACAGTTACACCATGGGATCATCGACACTCAGACTGTGCACTCGGATGGACACATGCAGGCAGACAGGCACAGTCTCACATCAACATACTTAGGAACACCATTAGAAATACACACTCTCTCTCTCGCTAAAAACACACACAAATGCAAAATAACAGAGTTCAAAATTACTGCTATTAATCATAATAATAAAAATTCAGATATCGAATTATTACACAGAAACACATGAAACTGGAATTGAGTCGGTCACTTGCGCGCTGGAACTGACTCCACCATTTCAGAATTCACCATACCCATCGTCCCAGAGTAACCTTAGATTCTTATTATGCAAGGGAATACATCTACCTGTAACTTAAATATATTCGTTGTCCCAGAAAGTGATGGGATGGGGACAATCAGTTCCAAAGTTACACAGCCCTAAAAACTAAATTCTCATCTGTGTCCAAAAAGGGTGACTCCCCCACTAATGTTCAAACCGTGCCCACAGTCTGAACTCACCCACAAGGAGAAACATCCATTGCCCATCCACCATATCCAGATCATGAGAGACATTATAGACATTGATCAGGTTATACTTAACTCGTCTGAACTCCAGCAGGAACAATCCCTGTCTGTCCACCCATCCCCAAAGCACAAGTCACTCAATCAAAGGATTATTGGAGTAAAATATGAGAGGCATGGAGAAAGTTGACAGCCATCCGCTTGTCCCCAGGGTAGGAAAGTCTAAGACTAGAGGGCATGAAAATGTTGGGCTGAAGGGCCTGTTTCCATGCTATCAAACTCCATGGCTCTTTGACTCTGTGAGAGCCTATGGTACAAGACAATTGGATTGCCAATCAGTGATCCTGGTGTCACCAAATTCCCTGTCACATCAAGCCTATGGCTCAACCGCCCATGAGATAGGGCTGAAATTTATCAGTTGTTACAACACAGGGTAAACCCCTCTGCAAATGTAAACCCAACACACAGAAGCTGACTTTGTGCCGTAAACTGTTACATTTCAAGATACAAAGATTTATCCCAGATGTGACTATTTGAAGTAAAAACTAACAATTTTATTCTTTAAGTCCCACAGAGAACCTTAAAACAATAGCTATTGACAACTCATTTCTCTTAAATCTATCTTTCACCTCTCACTCTACAATACTGGTCCAATTTTTTTTTAAAACTGAATTAAGATTTACAAAATAAATCATGTTTCAAAACCAGCCAGCATTGTAGATTTTCCTCTGTGTTTTCCTGGGTCATCTTTTCTTCTGTCTTCTCTTGCACAACGTTTCTTATTGACAGGTACCATTCAGAGAACCACTATTACGCGTGGGAACACCTCCCACTTGTACATGGCAGGTACTCATGTGAATCAACCAACGTTGTCTATCTAAGACATTGCAGGCAATGATGCCCGGTGGCATGGTACATTGGGGAAACTGAGCAAACGCTACGTCAACGGATGAATGGGCACCACACAACAATCAACAGACAGGAGGGTTCCCTCCCAGTTGGGGAACTCTTCAGTGGTCCAGGACATTCAGCCTCAGACCTTTGGGTGACCATCCTCCAAGGTGCACTTCTGGACAGGCAGCAGAGAAAAGTGGCCGAGCAGAGGGTGAAGGCTAAGTTCGGTACCCATAGGGAGGGCCTCAACCGGGACCTTGGGTTCATGTCACATTACAGGTGATCACCATTGCACTACAGATATTCCCACACACACACTCTCACATACACACGAACACAGGTACACACAGACGCACAAACATACACTCAAACACACCCATATAGACACACACACTCTCACTCTCACACATGCACCCCCTCACAGACTTAAGACACTCTGCACTCACTACAGACACACACACACACTTTCTCACACTCACAACCCCCACCCCAGACAGACAAACACACACAGACAGACAAAGACCCAAATGCACACATATATTTTGTGGGGTGAATTTGTACTTGCAGAGTTACATTGTACTTTGCTCAAAAACTGCATGCATTCATGTAGAACTCTGAGCTCAAAAAAGGCATGAATTTATGTAAAACTCTGTTATCTCACTTTTTAGATTAGAATCAATCTAAACATCATGGCATAGACAGAGAACACAGGTGGCCAACACCTTCAACATATTGTCTAGCTATCACCACTGTTAACAGCTAACCCGAGAATGCTACTTGAAAAAAAAGGTTTTGTGATTTACACATGAAAGAAGTGAAACTATCAGTGTATTCTAACAGATGAAAGGCTTAACACACAATCAATTTCTCAATGTATAATTTCTGTTACATCACACTGTAAATTTTTGCTATAAACTCTGTGTTACGATCGAGTCCTCCACTATCACCTGATGAAGGAGTGTCGCTCCGAAAGCTTGTGTGCTTCCAATTAAACCTGTTGGACTATAACCTGGTGTTGTGTAATGTTTCACTTTGTACACCTCAGTCCAACAACGGCATCTCCAAATCATGAGTAAAATTCAAATTCGATTAGATTTTGATATCTGAGTCATAATTTAAACGGATTGGCCAAATTTGAATTTGTTTTTTTTCCCCTGGCAACGCAACCCCCGTTATTTGTTTCAAGCAAATGTTCCCTTTTTAAATTGTTCAGCACACTCTGTGCTTTCAGTCAGTCCTTGCCAGCTTCCTCTCTTTCTTCAAGGTCCAGTACACATCTAAACCTTCATACCACCGTCCCCTAAAGAAAAAAAAAGAGTCTTCATAATGAAAATATGGCATCTTCTTTTTCTCTATCCCTTCGCCACATGACTACAACATACATATGACTTTAATCTAAGTTCATTTTAACTGCCTCCCGCATATATATAAAACATTGAATAGATACCAAGCACATCTATACTTTATCAGCTAAATTCACTGTAATTTAGTGATGACATTCTTCCAACCAGCAATATGCACGATTTGTAAATTGAAAGTCAGTAACATAAGACTCCAGTGAAATAGTCTTATGCTGTTGTCTTTAAAGCATTCGAAGAATTTAAGGGGACGATGATCCTTGCACACAACCATCTCTGACACGACACTTGTGACATGCATATTAAAATGCTGTAAGGCCAGTACCAAATTCAACAGTTCATTTTCGATCGTGGAGTATTTCCTCTGGTGGATGTTGAGTTTCTTCAAAAAATAACCAATTGGCAGATCAATCCCATCCTCACTTTCATGTAGGAGTACAGCTACAAATCCTGTTAGTAGCATCAATGAAAACTTTGAGGGATTTCGAAAAATTTGGTGTCGCTAAAACTGGTTTCGTGGTTAATATTGCTTTCAAATGATTGAATGCGTCCTGGAATTGTTCTGTCCAGTGAAACTCTGTGTTCTTCTTCAGCAAATCTATTAGCGGTGCCACTACATTGCTGAAGTATGGAACAAACTTCCAATAGAATCCGCTGAGTCCCAGAAAACCAAGCACCTCTTTCTTCGAGGTTGGTCATGGAAATTCCTCGATGGCCTTCGTTTTTGTTTTCTGTGTGGTCAACCTTCTCAGACCGATGATGCATCCCAAAAATGTCAACATTGCTTTCACGAATTCAGTTTTGTTTAAGCATATTTGTTTAACCACTGTGCCACTGTGCCACCGTGGGCGGCACGGTGGCACAGTGGTTAGCACTGCTGCCTCACAGCGCCTGAGACCCGGGTTCAATTCCTGCCTCAGGCGACTGACTGTGTGGAGTTTGCACATTCTCCCCGTGCCTGCGTGGGTTTCCTCCGGGTGCTCCGGTTTCCTCCCACAGTCCAAAAGATGTGCAGGGTCAGGTGAATTGGCCATGCTAAATTGCCCGTAGTGTTAGGTAAGGGGTAAATGTAGGGGTATGGGTGGGTTTCGCTTCGGCGGGTCGGTGTGGACTTGTTGGGCCGAAGGGCCTGTTTCCACACTGTAATGTAATCTAATCTAATCTAATCTAATCTAAAAAAATCTAATATTCCGAGTTTTGCTTCTCACCGTCATTCTTAGGGCTCGGCCAACGGTATCATGTGGTATTTCCAGGACTTACTAAAGATCGCTACATCTTCCAAATAGACTGCACAGTTTGTTAACCCAGGCACACTCTGTTCATGAGTGTTTGAAATGCGGCGGGTGTGTTCTTCATTCCAAAAAAAAAACTTTAAGCTGATAGAGCTCATTTGGGGTTACAAACGCAAACATTTCCTTTGTTGTCTCTGATAAAGATAATTGCCAGTAACCCCGCAGTAAGTCCAAATCGGTGATTGTAACTGGCTTGTTGGACTTTGTCGATACAGTCTTCCAATCTCGGAATTGGACATGATTTTGATTCTTAACAGCATTGACCTTGCGATAATCCATGCAGTGCCGTTGAGTCCCGTTTGGTTTGGGAACCAAGACAATCAGCGAATTCCCCTTGCTCTGGCTTGGTTCGATGAAATTGTCATTGAGCACGGCCTCCACCTCTTTCTGGATCTGTCTGCCTATGAGAGGATTAAGCCAGTAGGACTATTATTTTATCAGAACAGTATTCCCTACGTCTACTTCATGTACAACAGCATTTGCCCTGTCTATCTGACTTTTATATATATCCTGATATTCAGTGACAAATCTTCCAACTGTGTTCTTTGTTCCTGAGACAGATAGATCAATAACCAATCCCACTCCTTAAGGATTTCTTCATTTTTTAAACATTTTAAGACATATAAAAATCAACACCATCTGGATTTGATTCCTCACTCTGTGGGGCAGTAACTAACACCTGTTTCTCCAGTTCTTTCTCTCTCGTCTAACACTTATTCAATATCTTCACATGACATGCCTGATAAAGGGTTTCTTTTTCCCATCTGGCATCTTTCCTAGATAGTTCACCTGACTCAACATTTTCTCAATTTGATAGGGACCACTAAACCTGGCTTTGAAGGGTTCTTCTATCATTGGTAACACGATATCCACTTGGAAAAGGTCCGAGTCAGAGAGCGTTTTTATCTGCCACCTGCTTCATTCCATGCTGTGCCGTCTTTAGAAGTTGTTTAGCCGACTCACCTACTCGATTTAAACTCACCCTCACTTCTAATACATAATCTAATTGTGAGATCTCCGACTTTGGTCCAATAAACTTCTCTTTAATTAATTTCAAAGGGCCTTTCACTTCATGCATGAATATTAACTCGAAGGGAGTGAGCTGAGTAGATTCATTTGGCGCATCTCCAATGGCAAACAATACGAATGGGATACGTTTATCTCAATCATTCAGATAATCCTGACAGTATGCTCTCAACATGGACTTCAAAGTATGATGCCACATTTCTAAAGCTCCCTGGGATTCAGCATGATACGCACTGGATTTAAAGTGCTGTATACCTCAACTATCCATACCCTCCTTAAACAGCCGAGCAGTAAAATTTGATGCTTGGTTCGACTGAATCTCTCTGGGTAGCCCATACAATGTAAAGAAGGCCATTAAGTTCCCACAACCCTTTTTGCCTCGATACTCCGGAATGGAATTGCCTCTGGAAATCTGGTAGTCACATGCATTAAGGTTAACAAGCACTGGTTCCCACTTTTCGTTCTCGCGAGGGGACCTACACAATCAGTTATAACCCGCATGAAAGGTTCTTCAATGTGGGAATTGGCAACAAAGCTGCTGTTTTAATTACCACCTGTGGTTTACCTACCATTTGGCATTAATGACACATACAGCTAAAGGGAATCACACCCTTGTGCATTCCAGGCCAATAAAAATTATTTTGTACCTGAGCCTGAGCCTTTGGTACCCCGAGGTGACCTCCTGCTAGTATTCCATCTGCTATCCGTAACACATCCTGTCTATATGCTACCAGCAACACAATCGGATGCACTTTGGCCCATTTCTCTTCTGTACTAACCTGCTATGATCTCTATTTTGGTTTTAGGATTCTATCTTTCAAATAAAATCCTCAGGATTATTCGCTGCATCCTTTATAGAGTACACATCCACATATATAAATATCTTTTTTCATCTTGTTCTCCTGTTGCAAGTCCCTTAGCCTTTCAGGCCTAAACACTTCTGTCTGGCCCTCTACCTGTTCAGGTTTTTTTTTTCCTGAACCATTTCATCAGACAGGATATCCGCTAACTGAACCTCAACTCCTTCAGCTTTCTCTTTAGTTTTTACTTCGTGCTGTGATTTATGATAGTGGGATCTGGCACCCACACAGTCTGGGAAAATACCAGGATATTTCTGTTTTAACTCCTCAGTTTCTTGGTCTTCCTTGGGTTTTTCCTCAACAACGGACCACCTTGGACCCTGCCAAATCATTCCCAAAAACAAATTGGATTCCTGGAACTGACACTCTGTCAATCACTCCTACTGCAAATTACCCAGTCTTCAGTTGGCACTTCAAAATAGATCAGACATAGGGGAATGCTACATTTCTGTACACCTATTCCACAAATTGCCACACTCTCGTGTAACAGATCAGAAAAGGTGCATAGTCACTCATCCCTTACTATCAGCGACTGGTTAGATTATGTATCTCTCAAAATCATAACTTCTTGTCCTACTCCCCCTTGTTCTTTCTGATTAAACTTTACCCACAGAGGTGAATTAGTTGTAGAGATCAGATACTAACTCCATACCCAGCCCCTGTCCAGACTGTGCACTCTCCTGCAGCTCCTCGGCTCTTCTTGGGGTTTCCTTTTCTACTTCTACTAATGCTACTGGCTTAGCTTATTTTACCACATCTTTTCCCATAATGCCTTTCTTCAACAACCAGCACTGTGACTTTATGTGTCCCACTTTACCACAGTGGAAACACCTGAGGCCTTTCAACTCCCTGTCCACCCTCTTTGGCTTCTTTTTTGTCCTGTGGTAAATTCTTACCAGTGCTCTCTTCTCATGGTTTTGCAGTGTAGGATCTTCACTTCTCCCAACTTCTGTATCTCATAGTACAAGATTATGGCCGGAGGCTTGTCTTATGCACCAACATGTATCCATCTGCTATTCTTGCTGCCCTTCTCACTTTCTGACCTTTCTGTTCCTCCACGTGAATTCTTAACATTTCTGATAGAGAATTTTTAAACTTCTCCAGCAGCATAGCCTCTCGTAAGGCCTGACACATCCTCTATTTTTAAAGCATGCAGCCATCTGTAAAATGGCTATTTTTAATTCTTTCGAACTTGGAATAAGTCTGACCTGGATCCTTCTTTTTGTTTCTGAAACACTGTCTGTATTCTTCTGGTATCAATTCATAAGCAGTTAAAATAGCGTGTGTGACCTCTTCATAATCTCTTGATCCCTCATCTGACATAACTTTCTCCGCCTCCCAGTTTAGTCTTAACAAACATGGGACCACTCCATCTGCCCAGACAACGTTTCAAATGAAATAAAGAATGTTTTGACATCTTTCTCATCAAAATGCGGCAGAGTTTTGACATATTTGTTTATATCACTACCATCTGTTTTAATCTCCATCCTGGTAACTTGAATTTGCTGACGAAGTCGCAACCTCTCAAGTTCAAATTCTCTCTCCTTTTGCTCAGTGAAGAACGGTCTCTCTCTTTCTTAATTCTCTCTCTCTCTTTCTCGCTCCCTTTCGTCTCTCTCTCTCCCTCTTTGCTCAGCTAAAAAACTTATCTTTTTCTCTTTTGTCTCTCTCTCTCTCTTTCTCTCTCTCTCTCTCCCTTTTCTCTGTCTTTGTTTATATCCTAACTACATTTTCCTCAATTGTAATTAAAGTTTTTCCACCTCGACTGCAATTATCTGTTTCTCTAATACACCTAAGTGTTTGCGTAATTCCTTTATAATTTCCACTTTACTTTAATCCTTGGTCAAACCCAAATCTAACTTATTTACTAATTCTAAAAGTATGGCCTTTTTCTTACTTTATAAACTTTCTTGGCAAATTTGAGAATCATCTTCAAATTCCAGAAATTCTTTGGCAATTCTAAGAGCCATTTCTCTCACTTTTAACCAACCACAAGTCATTGAAATTAAACAAATTGTCCCACCCACACTTTATTTAAAGATCTAGGACACTAACCTGCAAGTAATTAAATCCACTGGGTTTTCACATTCCCCAAATCGATTCAAATCTGTCCAAATCCCAGCGCGGATCTGTCTAAACCTGTTCAAATCGTGCACAAAAGCCCCCAAACTGTTATGGCATGGGGTAAATCCCTCTGCTAATTTAAACCAGCAACACAGAAAAGATTCACCCCGTGCTGTAATCTGTTAAAATTCAAGAGGCAAAGAAATTTCCCAGAGGTCACTATTTAAAGTAAAAATTAGCAACTTTATTCTTTAAGTCGAACAGAGAATATTGAAACCAACATCTATTTGAAACTTCTTCCACTTAAACTTATCTTTTCCTCCCACTCTACAATACTAGTCTGACAAAAAAATCCTGATAATGATTTACAAAATAAAATCCCGTTTCAAACCTAGTCAGCTTTGCTGCATCTCCTTGGTAGATTTTCCTTTGCAGATTCTCACCAGGTCGGCCTCGATGTTCTGCTGTGCAAACCCCTTCCCCAGACAGGCACCTTTCAGAGACCTCTTGTGCGAGCAGTGTCCGTGCCAGTTCTCTCTCAACTGTTCAACAATGTCCCGTCTTATATCCTAAAACATCAGATCGTTTCATTGGTTTTAATATTATTAAAATATTAAATTCAAACTTGATTGGAGTTTGGTATCTTGGGACATAATTAAATCTGATTGTCCGAATATGAATTGCATTTTGTCTCATGGCAATCTATCTGTTCTATTTGTGTCGTCCACGTGTTGCATTGTCAACTTGTTCAGAACACTTTATGCTCGATCAGGTAGTTTTGCTAGCTTTTCAACTCCCTTAAAGGTACAGTACCTCTACACCTTCATAACACTTCCTACCATCAATCCAATTTTGTATCCAGTTGGCTAGCTCTCCTGGATCCCATGAGATTTAACGTTACTCAACAACCTACCCATACGATACCTTATCAAAGATCTTGATTAAGTCCATGCAGAAAATGGTTATTGCACAGTCTTCATCTACCTCGTGGTTCCCACTTCAAAAAAAAACAGAATCAATCAGGACTTTGTTTTGGCTAGAGTTGGAGAATTGTGTACAGTTCTCACTGAAACCAGAGGATGGATGTGATTGGACTGGAGGAAGTGCAAAGGAGATTCTCCATGAATGTTGCTGGGGGTGTCACAATGCAGCTGTGAAGAGGGTGGTTCATAAGCTCGGGCTGCTTTCTTTAGAGCAGGAATCGGGTTATATAATACTATGTGGGGCATGGACATTGCGGATAAACAGTAGTTGTTTTCCCATTGTCGAATGTCCAATAACAAGGCGGGATAATTTTAAACTGAAAGGCTTAGGGGGGAGCATGAGGAAAACACTTCTCACCTCGAGGATGGAAGGGGCCTGCAATACACTGACTGGAGGGTAGTTGAGACGAGAAACCTCTCAACCTTTAAACAATACTTGATGAACAGTTGAAATATCATAACATTCAAGCCCACAGGCCAAGTGCTGAAAAATAGGATGAATGTGGATTCAGTATAATTTCAGTGGGACAAACATGATAGGCTGCCCAGCTATTTCTCCTCTATGTGATTCTGTCATTTTGTAATTCTGAAGGGAAGGATCCGAATTAGTTTCTTTTCTCGTATTTGTCTGAGTATCAGTTCCAGTTCTTGATATGATCAGTATCAGCTTCAAGTTCTGTATTAGAGTGCTCTTTCACAGATAGAATTTCCCAAATATGTTGTAAAACTGAATGAACAAGAACAACAGTGGGACAACAGGGTGCAGCAGAACAGCTCTCAAGGAGCTCGACAGCATGAGGTACTGAATGACTGTATAACCTCAGCAAAATGAAGGGCTTCACGAAAAAGAATATCAGAAGATATTTAGATATGTATGGCATTGTTAGGATATGGAACAATGCAAGTATTGTCATTTGAAGATAAATTGAAATTAACTTTGATGCCTGATAGGTTCAGATTAATCTAGTCTTTAGGGTATTCAATTACAGCGAAAAATCTCAATGATATCACATCACTAAAATAAACCTGTTGTCATACTTTGTTTGTTCAAAATGATATAAAAAATTTAAGATATAATCACAATTTCTCTGTGGAGATACAATACAGTATATATAAAAAAAATACTGTTACTGTGTCAGTTGCAGTTTCGAGGGAATGCTCCCGTTCCAACTGATTGGCAGCAGCAGGGAGAGGTTGTTTCACAAACAACAAAATGCATATTCCAATACAAAAGGTCGTCAAAGTATATTGCACCATCCTTGCTGTTGTTGGTATTCCTGGTAAGTCTTATAACAACTTAAGTTGCGTACATCTCTGTATTAAATCAGACTTATTCCACTCTATGACTCTCAATCATTTTATTTCCATTTAGCAAGGCAAATACTGATGCCAAATTCCAGTATCCTCACTTATTGAGTTCAAAGAAATTCGTTTGATTAGTAGGTTCCTCAGTAATGTGCAGCATTACCTGTTTCTCTATACTGTGCAGAATGGGTTTACCCAGAGCCCACATTGATGGGGTTGGGCTGAGCACCAGCCCTGGATGGTCTAGAAAGTGTTTAGCAAGACCTCTCTCTCTCTCTCTCTCTCTCTCTCTCTCTCTCTCTCTCTCTGTGGGAGTCCAAAGCCTGCTATTGGTCAGATGGGTTTTTATAACAATCCACCTGTTAGTGATACCTGGTATTTCCCATTCCTTGATGGGAAGGGATTTTGTTGGGGGTCTTGCTCAGGCAGCTCGCTCTAAATAGGCCCAGATACAACAGGTGGGCAAAGATCGAGTAGAACAAGGTATTACAGAGTGAGAAGAGAATGTCAGCATGGACAGCTTTGACCATCTTATCTGTTTTTTCAGTCAGTGGATGTGTGGGGGCATGATATTTGTGAGGATAGTTCACTGGGAGGGCCATTGAATACAGGATTCCAATTATGATGTGTAATGTTGGATTATTTGATTGGCAAAAAGACGAGAGAGTTGTGCCATTTGTAAAACGGTGGACAGTGCTGTGATGTGGAGTTTACTTGGACAAATACTGAGATCTGGAGTACAGTGGTAGCAGCTCTCACACATAGGAACAAACAACATTGTCTAACAGGATGTTTCCCATGTTGCACTTTGTTGCTGTTACCCTTTGATGCTCCTGGAGCAATACTGGTCAATGTGAAAGGGCTCCCACGTACATTCGTTTGGGATTGTTATTTGGACTTTGATTACCAGTTTGGATAAGTGTTATTATTATTTTGATTATTGTTATGGTTATTTGAGCGTACCTTTAGGTGAATCCTATGGATATATTTTAAAACCAATTCAATGTGAGACCATAGAGTTACACCATCGAGGGCAGTATCCCGTCAACTTTGCGAGATCTCTGTTCTTCCACCTGGTCCACGGGGCTCAGAACGGTGGAGATTGGGTGGTACAATAGGGTTTTTCACTGATGAATGGCAAGTTGGTTTGGGGTGACTGGTGTGCGATTTAGGATATTTGATATTGTTGTGTTCCTCCGAGGGTCCAATCGGGATCAAAAACATCCGGCCATACGGACTGATTGTTAGCTCTGCTGTTGGGATGTTCAGTTGACCTGATGCTCAGGACTCAGGGACTTGTTGAGTTGGATAATATATCTGGGTCACCGGTTGATTCATGTCCATCCGTAGCACACTGCTAAAAGAATATGAATTATAGATGTATATTGTTGAATCCTTTGATTGTCAAAAAAGATATGTATGTTGTACTGCCTCATTACCCTGGATCGAATGATATTCTTGGCCCCACAACATGGCACGTCATTGCACCAAGTGTCACACGGGATGTCTGTCCAAATAGTGAATGTGATTTATAGGTGGGGTGTTTATAGGAGGTCACATTTCGATACTGAGTAAAGCCACCCTGTTTCTTAGCTGTTGAAGTTTGGAAATTGTGTAGTGGGGTGGGAATGAGTTAGTATCGAAGGGATTCGTTGTTGCCAGCTCACAGTTGGATGTTTATAAATGTTTGCAGTATTGTAAACACTGAGCTGTTCACTCCCATAGCATACTGTAAATGTCAGGGCTGCTACACTAACCCTGCTGGCTGGGAGATATCTGGCACAGTGTGTTTTACATCAGGGGAGTAACACAGTGGATCAAACTCTTTGATGCAATAACGTCTCCTTTCTTAAATTCCAAAATAGTTCACTTGACAGAAAATGTTATTGTTGCAGTGTTGGGTGGAAAAATATCAAATGAGATTCATATGGCATTCGATAAGACTGTAAGAATGAGAGAACATGACTACCATAGTGCCACAGGTTTGTGCAGTACAGAAGACTGAGTCAACAGCAATAACAACAACAAAACAGATACTGCTGGGAAAGGTCAGCAGGTCTGGCAGCATCTGTGGAGAGAAATCACAGGAAACGTTTCAGATCCAGGAACAGTATGCAATGGATTGCAAATCGGAAATCTTTGCAGCTGGCTGCATATGTTTGGCGCTCAGTTTATAAAGTGAAATGTCCCAGTAAAGATGTGATAGTTGTTATGAAATTAAAATGGCAGATTAACAACGTTAGTTCAATGAAGTGCCCTGTACAAATATTTTGTTGACCCAAATAATATTTTTGGTACTGATTAATCTTCCAGCAAGGTTAGGACAAGCTCGGGGATGTGGCTACATTAATTTACTACTTGTACGTTATTAATCATGGATTTACAGCTGGACTGTTTCACATCAGTATTTGATTGGAATACTGATTCAACAATTTGAATAATTGTTGAATCTGCTTTTCATAATCTGCCCACAGTTAAATTTCGAGTGAT